>NC_056728.1:1045752858-1045827858 GCF_019279795.1 Protopterus annectens | reverse complement strand
GCCATATTTTACACAGGCCCGGGGGCTTTGAAGGATTCCACCTCGGTTTTGAGGAGTGGGAAATTTGCTTTAGAGAAGTTTTTCACTGTGGTTTTCTGGGCAGGGGGTGGGGTCGGGATGTGAATATCCAGTGAGATTAGTTTATGGTCTGATCTTACCAGTGAGGGATACACTTCTGGTCTGGAGCATAGAGTCACCATGTTGGTGATGATCAGGTCCAGTATGTTTTCCCCTCTTGTGGGAGTGGTAACAAGTTGTTCCATAGCATTTAAGTTTATAAATTCTATGAACCTTTGGGCTAGGGTGTTGAAGCTAGATTAATGCTCCCAGTCTATGTTTGGGTAGTTGAAGTCGCCCAATATAATGGTTTTTGGAGAGACCTTCATATTTTCCAGTGTTCTCAGGTAGGCTGAGTGGGGTTCCTGGGTTTGGGAGGGTGGTCTGTAGCAGGCTATAAACTGGAAGGCAGTTTTACCCACTGTTAGTTGCACATGGATAGTCTCTGATGCTTCGTGCTGTGCAACCAACCTGGAGGTGTGGGTATCTTTGACGAATATTGATACTCCCCCCTCCTTTTGTGGTTCGGTCCAAGTTTTGGGGCCAGAAAGCATGGTATGAGGTATAACCTGGTAGTGCTGGGGTGCTCTTGGGAGCCTTGAACCAGGTTTCTGTTACTGCACAGATATCGATGTTCTCCATGCTAAGGAGAGTTTCGAGTGCATGCATCTTGAGGTTTAGACTTCTGGCGTTGAGTTGCATTACTCTTAGTTTCTTGTCCCTTGTGATACCTATGGAGATGGGTTTGTCTTTTGAGCCTTGCCTAAAAAAGGCACTATGGGGGTAGCAAGAGCCTTTGCCAATATCCGAAAGCCCAGGGGTGACAGGTGCAAGCCGTCCCTAGGGAAGCATCGTGGCTTGTCGAGCATGTCATCCCAGGCTGACAGGCATTGGATCCCCTTTGAATGACACCAATACTTAAACCAATTGTTGAAATTGATCATCTTGTCTTCATATTGTGGCATCATTCTTGGTGAGGGTAAGATGCTACTCAAGGTCAGGGTCATACCGGCCTGTGCTACATGCTCAGAGAGCTCCTCTATGTCTCTTTTCATATAGTCCAGGGAATTACGTCTCAGGTCATTCACACCAGCATGGACAATGACTGAGTCATATTTGTACTTGCCTTGGTGTGACCTGAGTGCTTGTGTTATGTGGCGGATCCTAGCACCCGACAGGCAGCTCACCGTGACCGTCTCCTTGATCAGCCTGGTGAGCGGGACGTCAGTGTGCCTGACGATAGAGTCACCTATTACAAGTGTATCAGGTGTGTTGTTTAGCCTTAAGGGCTGTGACTGTTCGGCACACTGGCTTTGTGAGCTATGTGTTGCACGTGTTTTGTTTTGGGGTAACGGTTGCTTGGGTGTCTGCTTTGGAGGTCTCTGCAGCTTAGGCAGATTTTTATTTAGAGCCTCCGAGTATGTTTTTGTGTGTTTATGTATTTGGTTTGCTGACATGGTAGGTCTATGTGAGACTGGAATTGTAGTGAGTGTGGTTTTCTTCTCCTCCTGACTGGTTACGCCAGTACTGAGTTGAGAGAGCTTAGCCTCCAGTTTGGCTCTATGGTTGCATCTCTCACATGTGTTGGAATTTGTTCGGAGGAGGAGAGGGTTGTCTGTGTACATGAGGCAGTTGTAACATTGCCTCAAGATTCCCAGATTCACCAGCTGGACCGGAGAAGAGATTGACAACTGACCTTTGGACATGCTAGAATAGTATTGGGAATTCCTTTATAATTTAAAAAAAGGGCCAATGGGGAACAAGGTACTCAAGGGGAGTTTGTGAGGGTGTAGTGCTTTTAATTTTTTAGTGCTGACTTAGTGAGCAAGTGCCAGGTAACTTAAATGCAATGTGTTACAGGTAACTTAAATGCAAAAATGACAAACAGTAGCTTTCTTTCAAGTGAAACAAGGAAATAAGTACAGTAAGCAATGCAGATATCACGTGGGAT
Source organism: Protopterus annectens (assembly GCF_019279795.1). Classification (NCBI taxonomy): domain Eukaryota; kingdom Metazoa; phylum Chordata; order Ceratodontiformes; family Protopteridae; genus Protopterus; species Protopterus annectens. Next base: position 1,045,825,850 of record NC_056728.1, on the reverse strand, counting down.
CCACAGAAGCACTGAAAAGCCGCGTTTTAGGTGGAATCAGCATTTCAGGGAAAGAACAAGCAAACAAACAATAAGCATACAAACAAAGCTAGATTCAGCAGGCCTGGATCTAGTCTATGCTACAGCAAATCTCACAAAGACATCTCCCCCATTAGTATGTCACCTAGTGTGACAGTCACATAATGCACATTGTCACTGTGCAGTCTGTACTATACCATATTGATATGTAATTAGAGTTCATGCTACAACTGTCTTCCATTGACTTGCATCATCTGCTGTACACCTGTCCTCTTTCCCTGTGTTCATTCCCACAATTCATCTGTGTGTCACTATTCAATACACACAGTTCCCCTGAGTGTTTTTTACATGGCAGTCCATATACCCTTACAGATCATTTATACAACTTCTGTGCAGAAAGCTGAGAATGGGATTTCACAACACTCTACACTATATACACTGTCCTGTACTGTGTTTGGAACATATACATAAATATATGTTAACCCCTGGTAATCACTGTGGCATTCAGCACAATCCCACTAACCTACTGTGCTCTGAGGTAACCAAGTTTGCTATCCATGTTGCTTTACATGGTTTCCTAGCTAACAGCACTGTTGACAGCCATAAAACTATGCTTGTTTACTTTTAAACGTGGTGCATGGCAGGAATATGTAAATTCCATTGCTGCTCCTGCGCATCACTGCTCAAACACATAAACTCCATGTAGACTTTGCTTGAAGCCTACACAGAGTTTATTGAATCCCACAGAGTATTTTTTTTAATAAATATTCCAAAGTGTGACAACTTAATGCCTGAAGCATGTCATTCTTTCAAAATAAATTACTTAAAAAAATGAAATGTTTGAACTGACTTTATTTCAAATGATAATATATCCTTGAACTCATCACTTAACTTGCTTGACTTACACTTCTATGTTTTTTTGATATTAATAAGAAATAACATCTATGGATTTCACAAGTTAATTTATTACCTTTCTTCCTGTTATAATCACTTTTCTGGGCTTTAGTTCTCAAATTTAATCATCAAAGCTATTATTTCAGTTAGTGCATTTATTTGTATATTTTTTTATTTTTTTGGTCAAATGAAGTCTGTATGTAAAATTTTTCTTCCTGTGTATGCACTGAAAATAGGCTCTGCCAAAACTGGGTAGCCTACTTAAGAAAACATAAAAAAGAAAGGCAGAAGGAAATAAAAATCAAGGAAGGAAGATATAATGCTGATAGCAAAAGTAAAATTAAGGTAAGCAACATAGGAAATGGTATAAGCCAGACAATTAAAACATGCGTGCAAACACACACACACACACACACACACACACACACACACACACACACACACACACACACACACACACGCATGCATGTACACACACACACACACACACACACACACGCACACACACACACACACACACACACACACACACACACACACACACACACACACACACACACACACACACACACACACACACACATGCTCAAACATCTACACCAACACCCATATAAAAGGAAACATGACAAAAAGCAGTAGGAAAAAAATAAAAATACCTTCAAAGGCTACCTCATGGGAAAATTCAATCTGATAATGTAATGTGGAACATTAATCAATAATGCTGTTTACAAGAAGAAAAATGCTATTGGTGGGATTCAGAAAGGCTTAGCACTATGTGGAAACCTTACCTCTGAATGTTTCCACATCACGCCAAGCCTTTCCAATTCAGAGACCAATCTACTGCTGAGGTTTCCACCTCGCAGATGTCTCAACACAGACAGTGGTCACATGGGTAAAGTTTCATGCTAATGTAGCAGGCCAGGTCAGTGGTTAATGTGAATTAGTCATGCACTATCCCCAGACATGTCCTTGGCTTCTGATTTGCTCAGTTCTGAAGAGCTCAGCACACAGGTGACTATGATAATTTCCTTGCTGCACTGGAACAGATCACTTAAAACTAACCACTATCATGTTAGGAGACTGTAACTGCCTAACTTTTGATAGGCATACTTATTCCACAAAAATACTTGTTCTCATCATTTCCTTGACATAAATAATGCAAATCACATGGAATAAATTGCAAAACACACCAGTACGGTTCAAACCACTCTTGATCTGGCCTTCACTAACTTAGCCCCAGGTTGTACTACATCCTGCCTAACTACACACCTGGTAAAATTTTTAATACAAGTCACTGTCAGTCAATCTGTACTTTAGGCATGTTGGTGAACACTCCCCACCCCCAAACATACTCAACTTGTCAGTCTTTATTGATTTCTCTAAGGCATGCCTTTTATAGCTCTTAGATGGTCTATGTAAATCCCCAGGAATCCCCCACCCATGACTCTGGTTCAAGAGACATCCTCTTGCACCTCTGATCATACCTCTCAACCTACAGGTATTGAAAATATGTACAAAGAATCATGATAAATGTGTATTCCAGCCTAAAATCTGGACATCTGATTTACATAAAATTTGAATAAGAAATACTACAGAAGTCTTCCCACTTCTAGAAGAATTGTGGGATACTACTCAGTAATGCATTAAAATGATAGTAGCAAAAAAAAAAAAAAAAAGTATTTTTTTAATCAAGACACAATGTGAAATCTGTAGATTTAAAGAATGATGATATTGCAAATTAGATAATATTTGCTATTTATCTTGGTCAGGTACTGTACAGTGTGTGTTGTGGAGTTGTCTGCACCCCTGAGTGCAGTTTGATTCTAGGATAACTTTTGTAGGTACAGACTGGAACATTTCTGCATTGTATTCTGCTGAATTCTCCTGGATGATATGTGGAGCACAATCCATGGAGACGAAAGCCCTCTCCATTAGTTCGATACTATTTCTTCTCTCCATTATTTTGTCACTACTTTTAGTGTGTCTGTGCCACTAAGCACCCTGTCAGAAGTTTAACACTCTGTATTTGTTGTATGTACATTTGCATATGTTCATAATGAAAACAAAATAAACATGTTTTTGAAAAAAATAAGTTTAACACTCAACGGTGCAAGTTCTGAAATGAGGACAATTTTAGTGCAATTATAAATTACTAACAGCAGACTGCAATCAACACATTTTTTGTAGTATAGTTAGGCCCCTGCACACTTTGAATTCATGCCCACTATATTTATATACTAACTCAGATTTTTGCACTTCAAAGAAAAGAAAATCCCTGTGAAGCAAAAATGTTTGAGTTAATATATACATCACCAATCAAACATAAAATGGACTTGAGAATTTCAAAATTACTATATGTTTTTCTAAACAAATATAAAATGTTGTCATTGTAGGCTTATATTTCCATTCCACATATTTAAGATGGAGACTTATGTGACTAGCATCAAGTAAGTGTGGTTCAGCTACTGACTTGCAATAGTATGCTGACGACATTTTTAATTGAAATGGTGGGATCATTTGCAAATGCAAGCCTATGCCACATCTAGCTTTGCCTATTTCTCTAGGTGATACAAGTACCTGCCAGTTACCAGCATTTGTTGCCCTATATTTCTCTGTGTAGTGCTTCTCACTTTGTCAGCATTCTTATCATGTATTTCTTGTTTTTATAAGGAAACAATGCTCTTGCCATCAATACTAATCATGCCCATTGTTTCAAGTACTTTGTTATAGTTCATTTGTACCCCAACTTTTTGTTAGTTTGACCAAGCTTTTCATTCAGTCATTGATTCTGAGCACTTCTGCCTTGGAAAAAAAACAGACTGGGAAGTTTGATGTGCCAAAGAATAGCACAGCAAATAACCTCAGACAAGTGGATTTGTCAAACAATTTCCAGGGATTTTGTGATAGACTGTGTCCAGAAGCCTATACCAAATCCATCTACATTACTCCATCTCAGCAATTTCACATAGCCCTGGACAGCTAACAACATGGCATAGAGGCATATGTCCTGGCTGTGCCCCAGGTGACCCTGTTTCAATTTGCATCTCAGGCATCTGAGACATTGGCAGAGGAGGATGTGCATGCCTGTCCTACGAGAAGGAGGGTGAGGCATGTACACAGGGCATACTAGCATAGCTGACTTCCCTGGTAGTGACTGTCAAGACAATTTACAAAGGTATTACTCAGTGCGGGTGGGTAGGATACCCTGCTGACATCAGTCATTACTGGTAGTTAGACGAGGTTCGTCTGACACACCCATTAGACATTCTGCCCTGGGTATGTTACTGGGCACACACATACAGGGTGGGGAAATAGGATAATTATTCCATGCTACCAATAAGATACTGTACTAGTGATGTCTAACCCTGGCTAAGTGTATCCATCCTAAGAATCTGTAAACATCATCTATCATTCTTTTTTCCCCTTTTTGTGCTCTGCATAAATGGGTTCACTTCTAAATTTCGGAATCTCAAAATCTCGAGTTTCAGAATATCAAGTTCAGAATCTTGAGATCTTGAAATCTTGAAATTGTGAACCCTCCCCCAAAACACCACTAAACACATAAAAAAGCAAGCGTATGCAGGGGGGCAAGCCCCCCTGCACCCCCCCACACCCCCTGCAACTTAAATATACCAACTTTGAGATCGCAGTACAGTGGGGACAAGGGAAATCTCCCGGTCCATGGTGTATGCTGATCTCCATTCAGGATTTAAAAGTTTTAAAACTTTGAACATATGATCTTCGATCATATGAGATTCGAAGTTTTGGACTTTGAAATTCTGAACGTAACCCACATAAACATACCAGTTTTACTTGTAATCAGTACAGCTTTGTAAACTGATGTAAACTGTCATACTTACTATTCTATATCTCTGTATACATTCAGTATTATTATATTGTACATATGCACTATTTTTTGTTGTTTCGGGTATCTAGCAATGTGTATATATATATATATATATATATATGTATATATTATTTTTTGTTTTTCTTTTGTTTGCTAATGTGGAGTTTTTTCTCACCAGGCCTCCAATGAAAAAGCATAGCTTGTCCAGTCAGACTTTCCTGGTAAACAAATGCAAAATAAAATGAATAAAAAATAAGTAAATGTTGGTCGCCTCAGTGCCCTGCACATGGGTCAGGAATAGCCCAGGAAAGGCTGCTGTGGGTCCCACAGACCTGGTGAACAAGTAGAACTGGCAAGATGTAACAGTTAGCTGCAGGAAGCCAAAAAGTACACAAAAATAAAATGAATGCCACATAACACTGATCCTAGCTGTATAATAATTGAAAATGAAAGCATTTTCAAAACAGAAGATTGCCAAATGGTATTGGTATTATATCTTTTATACTCAAGTGGGTTCATTTCAGCACAGATGGTGTATATGCAAATTTTATGCATTTCTATCCCATTTCTAATAGGATTATTTGACTATCTATTTTTAAGTTAAAGTGATTGCTTTTTGTTTTCAGCTTACCTTTGACTTACACTAGGCTCATCCCATTCCATTTGCTCTCACTGCACTCAGGCTCACTCCATTCCCATACTCTACCATCATTCCCAACCACCCCATCATCAGTTCCCTTTATAGCTAAGCTCAAACACAACCACTCCAGTTCCACCCAATCACATTATCAAACCGCCATCTAACCTCTAACACACTCACTTCAATTTCAACCAATCATATTATTAAACCACACTCCCACATAAGCAAACACTCTCCTCCTAAACTCAATAACATACTTATCTTTTGCTCCTACTAAAACATAGTACATATTATACCACTAGTACAATGCTTTACCTACTCTTTATACTATACATCCATCTTTCCTCAGCCTACCATCTTACATCATATCGCCAAGAACATATTACCATCCTTCACTCTTCCACCAACCTTTTCACAACTCCAACCCTTAACCTCCCTACAAATTATATGATATTTCCACACCTATACGCAACTGTACTATTGAGCTGTATATAATTAAATACATACATAAAAGCATACTCCTGATATCACACCCAAACTCACCAAACGTCTTATCAAACTCTCAAAACTATATCCTACTACTCCAATCTCTCTAATTGGTGACATGCATCTCAATACCAGACCCTTTAATACAGATCAAACAACCCAATCAACCAACAGCCTCAGTCTAAGACAAAACAAATATGACCTCCTTATCCTAAACAATAACATTAAAAGTATACCAAACAAGACCCCAGAATTCCAGGCTTGCTTATCCCATTACTCTGCTGACATTGTGATAATAACAGAAACTCAGTTAAAACCCCACATACAAGACAGAGAAATACTACGTCCTGGATACAATGTTCATAGGCTTGACAGGAATCACAAAGAGGAGGTGAAATAGTCATCATGTTCAAAGATCATCCCAACCTAGAATATCTTATAACCAAGTACCCTGACTCTAACAATATGGAATTCCTCACCACCCACCTGAAAATCAATCCTAATAAGCAGATCATTCTCATAGGCACCTATATACCTCCTGGAAACCCCCAATCCATTATCGAAGGCTTTCTCTCCTGGACTCCCTCCACATATAGTCAGGAAACCATTATCATGGGGGATTTTAACCTCAATTGGGTCTCGATCACCTCTTAAAACCCAAATAACTTCATCAACCTCCACAGCTTCTATCAAATGATACAAACTGCCACTCGAATAGATAAGCACAGTAAGAAACAACCCATAACAGATTGGACTCTAACAAACTTACCCACAACTACCTATCAGACTGTCTTCCTAACAATCTAAGTGATCACAGACCAACTGGCCTAATAAGACAACATATCCATCCTCCAAAAAACCCAGTCTATAGCTTAACATGTGACAAAAGTAATTTCTCTCTTGACATCTTCAAATCTTTACTACAACAATGAAACTGGACTCCTCTAAAATACTTGCACCTTGACCAAGTCATCAAATATTTCAACAACAGCTTTCTCAATGCCCTAAACAATTTAGCCCCACCTTGAAAATACATACTAAAGCCAAAGGGGTACCTTGGTTAACTAAAGAAACCATGAAACTACTCAAACTTAGAGATAAAACCTGGTCCCAATATCTGTATACAAAAAAATGAAAATATCCTCCTCAGCTATCGACACTGCACAACAAAGCCAAAAAACACATCAGAAATTACAGAAAAGCTTAGTATATGACTAAAACATCTATGCAATTATTTGAAGTAAAATAAAACTTCGACCTACTAATTGGTCTTTTGGTTTTGTTTCTGTTATGCTGAACAGGAAGGATGCATACAAGCACATCCCTGTATGTTTATTCTGGAGAAATTTCCCAAAGTTTGAAGTGGGTTATTCCAAAGTCCATTCTTTTGACTCCTGAAATTGTGAAAGTAATATTTAAAAAGTGTTCATTACCAGACTTTTCTTATAATAACAAATTTACCAACTCACAAATTTTCCCACATAGCGAATAGCTCTCTTACTTTTGACATAGCCCTGAGGCAACAAATGAATGAAAAAAAAATCAGATTCTTCTGAGTACAGAATCATAGCAAGCTTACAGATGTACTCTATGATCTCAGCTCAAATGATACAACTTTTAAAAGCTAGAGTAGACTATGACATTATAATACTGTGTTTATCATCAAGACAGTCAAGGACATTTTAGCATTCATGATCTAAATAATTAGCCTTCCGTTTACTTTAGCCATACTGTACATCCTGATATCACGTCTCCATACTGCCTAGACAGTATGCAATTTGATATGAGGAAACTCCAGTGGCTACTAAAGCACATGCAGTACCAAATAACAGCCTCTACACAATACTTTCAAATGTTATCAACAGATGAAAAAGAAAAAAAGATTCTGTGGAAGGTATGTCCTCAAAATACATATCTGAAAAAGCATTTCACACATTCTGCTCCTTCACAGATGATGACAACAAATGCTTTAGATGATGGTTTTGGAACAAAGTTATACTCTTTTTTAAAGAAGAAGGACTGCAGTCACAAAAGGAATATTTTCTCCACAATGTATACAAAAAAAGTAAAAATAAAACAAAGTTATGATAAGGCTAGTGATATTTCCAAGGGTATATTTTCACTGAAGCATCAAAGTGCTATGCAGATAATCACAGACAATACCACAACCATCAAGTGCATACACATTGTTGGGAGGGGGAGTTCACAAAGTCAGGGTAGCCACGACAGCAAATCAGTCTCGTATGTCTAGAGTAATGTCAGCTATTTCTTTCATCCAATATGTATGATACAAGCTCAGCCTTGCTTAACATTATCACTGCTATTCATATAAAGTCAGGAAAAACTGTTTACAGGAGTTCTTTTCAATGACATTAAGAGTGCATTTCATGAGGAGGACCATATGTCAGTACTATACAACCTTGGAAATTCTAATTTTGACAAACGCTCACTTACAGGGTTGAGTTTCTATATGAAGTAAAGAAGAGCACACATTAAACCACATTTGCCACTAAAATTTTAAGGTCTGGTACTCTAAAGTCTCAGTCTTAGGGATTTTTATGTTCTGTAATTTAATAAATGCTAGTATTATATAATTTTGACTTTGTCATTATTATCTATCTATCTAATCTATGTGTTACATTTAAACATTAACTTTATTGAGTGTTCATGTTCCTTTTATTCATTTTAATTAAAAATCTGTGCCTATAATACGTCTCATACAGATCATTGCATTGCCCAGTAAACAAACTCAAATGATAACTAACCGCATACATACATTACCCAGTGTAACATTCTGGTTTTCCTGAGGCCAAGACAGCCAGAATATATCATTCAGAACTTGACATACACAAAAAGCTTTGGAGGTAGTTTAATTTATTTCACTCAAAAAAGTCATTTCAGAAAGAGAAATTGTGGCTGTGGGTACTGGCCATTAACTATATAACCCATCCTAAGAAGTTCATGCTGAGCTACTCAACCTTCTCATTTCTCATGTTTGCATCTTTAAGTATCTTTATCAGTGGCTAGCCCGAGTAATTAACCTCAGTTATATTAATCTGATCTCCACTAAAAGTGTTTCTCAACCACTGGTTAAATTCAAAAATATAAGCTTCAGGGCAGCTAAAGCATGACTGTTAATGATAGAAATATTCTTAACCACAGACTAGAATATTTTCTGTTTATGATAAACTGAAGATTAGAAATGAACATTACTAACATACAGATAATGCTAAATACAATATATGTCTGCCTTTTTGCTCAGTAGTACATTTTATTAACCAAAGCAGGGCATCTTTTAATTAGCTAACAAATTAACTTCCTCCCCATCATAGTGTTTCAAAGAATATACTCCCCAGATAACTGTTTCACACCTATAATTGCTCTAAACTCAACCCTGTACTCACACAGTCCAATCACTCCAAAGAGAATGAAGACCTTATCATTACTTATCCTAACTGTATTATTTCATCAGACAAGAAATCTTTTCTGGTGGTTGCATCTATAATCTGGAACTCGCTGCAAGCTCACAATAGAAGAATAAATAACAAGTATTGCAGTACCAAGATTCTTAGCTTTTTTCGTATAAGATTTATGTATATATTTCTGAGGCAATGACTAACTGAGGGTCCCCAATACCCCATTTCTCAATATGCGTTAAAGTCATGTTACACACCTGATTTTCATATGATAGTTCTCAGTATATGACCTTTTCTCTTGAGTACCTCATTTTCATATGCTGGTTCTTAGTATATGACCTAAACTCTTTAGAAGTATCACATGTTAAACTAATTGACTCTACTATTGTAACATTTCAACTAACTTCATTTTTTACTCATTACCTCATCTGAAGGCATCCAGTAATGCTGTAGTTACCAAAAGCCTGACATGTTCTCCTTTCTAAAACTCAGTATATCTGTCTTTTCCTACTATTCCTAAGTCTGTCTTCTTTCATATATTGCCTTTTATGCTATACTGTATTATGATTTATACTATATGCTCTCTGTACATAGTTTTATATTGATTGGGGGTCGGGGGTTGGCATAATGGTCAAGGTATTACATTAGAGGGTACAGGATTTGATTCTTACCTTTGGGAAGCATGGCTAGGCTTAAAAAGGCCCCCTGTGATTACTTATGAACCTTTCCATCGTACGATGCAATCTCCCATTCCTACTCTTATCAGTTTTATACCTACCTACCTTATTTTTATTATATAGTATCTGGGATCAAATTACAAACCATGTCCACTCTGTATAACATGGTGACGTTTGTTGTTCTTTGTTCTACAAATATCTCATGTGGATCTGTTGTGTCACACTATGTAATGTCATTCTGCTTGAGTTTTCTGTCTTTGGTAAGGGTCAAAGATGGAAAGGGTCTAGAACTAGTTGTCACACATGCTTATCAAATGCACACACAGCATAAATACTTGCATGGACCCTTTGAACACTGATAGGGTGCATAGAAATAAAGAACTACAAACAAAAACACTAATGAACATGAAACAACTATACTGTTATAATATATACAAAGTACCTGTAGTACAACAAAGTTCAAAACAAGCAGCATTAATAATTCATACAACTTAGCATGTCTACACATTTTTATTAGCGCTTCTTTCATGATCTTGATACCCTGATTTAATAAATAAAATTTATTTGGGTTATACAAAAAATGTTAAGACTCTCTCAAGCTATAATTTCTGATGCCATATGATTATTTTTAAAGGCACAAAAGTAGTACTAAATCATGTTAATTCAGTAGAATTGTAAGGCTTCCATATTTTTTTCTTTAATACACTTTCTAGATTTATTCTACCTGCATAACTTAGTTGAAAAGCTGATTATTTTAATTTCATGTGTGCAAAAAATTATTATTTGGGCTATTTAACTTTTAACAGTTTTCTACAATCATTGTCAATCATTTCTTGTTGCTTGTTTCATTCCTTTACTTTATGATTGTATAGTTTGTATCATAATATTTTTGTATAATATCTCATTTGTTAAACCCCTTTGGAATAGTAGCCAACATTCCTAGGATACAGAGGTATTCTGAAGAATCACTGGTAAGTACGCATATTTAAATTTCCATTTATAATTATCTGTGTAACTGCTACCTATAGAATCTTTACTTGCAACGGCAACACTTCACATAGGCAGTCAGGAGCATGTAAATAGTTTGTTGCACACGTATTGCATGAAACTTTATTTGTGCAATACTATCACCATCCTTTATGTCCTTCATTATTCTGAAGTCACTTTGCGTTTATTTTCTGTATCAGTCATTGGCTAACAATCATTTATAAGGGGGGAATCATCTCCCAGAGCTAAAGTTTTATTTCTGTAGTCACTGATAGGTGTTTGGCTATCATTGCATCAGAATTGTCCCAATGATGTATAAAGGCTAAACAATTATTTTTTTCAAGTAATTTCTTAACATTTTAAGTTATTTAGGATATTAGATTTACAGGAAAAATAATGGACATGCATATGAAAGTGTGACCAGTTATGTACTGCTGAAAACAGCCATGATTACAGTGCAAAACACTGAGTTTTAGGCTTTCAGTTTTCAGGTTCTTCATAACTGGAAATTATTTTTTTTATATGATCTATAAATCTGATGCATACTTTGCTTTATTACAAAGAATGCATACAGTAGTTTAACATTAGGACTATATTCAGAAAGTTGATCCATGCAACTGTACATACAGGTCAACATAAAAATAAGACTGGCATTATTATTTTTTTACAGTGTTAATATTATGGTTTTGTCAGCATATTGTGACCCTTCTGGTCACTACTGTTATTTGACTTTTAATGTTCCCCACCCTGATAGGCTTATATTGTTTTTGTGTCTGTATGCACCTTGTTCAGAACAAATTGAATTTCCGGATTTTATCTTTTCTCTTTTTAACAGCTTCACTATTCATTATATAATTATTGCGGGAAACTGGAACATGGTCATAATTTAGTTTAAAGATGGAACATTTAATGCAAAATATTTATTTATTTATTTTTTATTTATTACATTTGTTAACCAGGAAGTGTCTGACTGGGCTGGGAGCCCGTTTTCAGCAGAGGCCCTGGGAGAAAAGCTCCAGACATACAGTACAGTATACAACATGTGCAAATTATTACAAGCAGTAAATTCAGCTACAGAGTTTATCCAAAGTTAAAAATAAATATATAGAATTGTTGTCAAAAAATATAGTTTCACAACATAATTAGGCATGTAATATATATAGAGAAATAGCTAGTTTGCCAAGGTTAGGAGATTACAGTAGTGGGGCTGATAAGAAGTACATTGGGTGAAAATAAGAGAGAGGAATAGAAAGGACAGTAAGAGAGAAGCAGCAGCAAGAGAAAACCCCTTTCAGGTAGAAGGAGGGTGGAAACATGTGATTAGTGGAATTAGCCAGGAGTATGGCAGGAGCAGAGCCAGTGGTTTGTTAGATATTTAAGCAGTTGTTTAAACTCATGATAGTAATGAGTTGGGGTAGAGTGTTCCAGAATTTGGAAATCTTATGGGAATGTAGACAGTCCCCATGATAGTTGTGTGAGAGAGATATCTCTAGTAGTAGTTTATTTGAGGATCTGAGGGTCCTGTTATTCCTTGTGGGTTGAACCAACTTGGAAAGAGCTGGACAATTGGTGGGTTGGTTTATTAATTTGTGGATTATAGTAAGCTGGTTGATAGAATATATGGATACAAAGGCATCCATTTTTTTCTTGGAGATAATGAAAACTGTTAGATCCCATGTATTACAAGCCCGTGATTCTCGCTTCATTTTCTATTCCCCATTGCACAAATTCTGGCCATATATATTTTTTCTTGAGTCTATTTCTTTAACTTTAGTATATTGTTCCAGTCATCCAAGATTTTTTTCAGAATGCACTCAGCTGAAAATTCATATGAATGTATTACTATGAGACAATACAATTCAGGGTGGGAGGTTTGCATAGTGGTTAAGGTATTTACCTTACAAATACAAGCTGCAGGGTTTGATTCTCACATGGGGTAATTGGCTAGGCTTAAAATGGTCCACAAGTTCAGTCAGCCTAGTATTAACCTATGAATCTAAGAATTACTAGAACTGTACCATCCATAATTGAGTACTTGACAGTGCTGAGATTCTTCATTTTGTTAACTAAAAGTTAGAAAATGTCTTAAAATACTGCATTCTTTATATTTACTTAATTATATTCTTCAGACTTCTTTAAAGTCTGAACTTTAAGGTTAGTTGATATCCACAGCTTTTTTATTTCAAACATTGAAACAACAGATAAAAATAAAGTCAAAATTAGAGCTTTGGAAGATCTATTGGTCAAATGTTACATAACATATAAGCATGAACAGCTGATATTCATGAAGAATTATGCATTGAACTGTCTTCTCAGGAAACTTGAGAAGAAACCCACCTGATAGCATGGAATTTGCACACTTACCATCTAAATGCCTATTCTATAGAATCCAATTTCAAAAAACATAAATCCATATTATCTCCCTAAAGGAAAAATACTTCATTGCTTCTGATGTTTGTAGTGTTGCCAAAATGTATACTTCCAGTTTTTATAAGTTATATAAAATCCTCATAAATAAACAAAATGTTTCTGATCAAGAGACATTTTTACATGCTTCAGATATTCCTCTGCTTTGTGCAGAATAACATCCTAATTTTGTTGCCATTATGACTGAAAAGGAATGCCACTTAAAGTCCAGGCCTAGAGGGGTTTACTACAAACATTTACAATACATTTAATATCATTTTCTTAATATCTTGCTTCATGTTTTCTCTTTTGTACAAGTCAGTGGCATAACTGTTATATCTCATCACTCAAAAGCTTTTCTTCTCTACAAATCTCAGTCAGCTCCATTAAAAGTTAAAAATGTATTATCCAGCCTCCCTTATTAACATATACATGAAAATATTTTAATGCATTTGAGTACATTGGGTCAAGATAGCTTTATTCTTGCTTATTTCACCTTTTTCTGTAGTCAGGCTTCTTTATATCTCTATATAGTTATTTCCACCTTATAAATTTCTTTATAGTCCATTATTTCTTGTGCTCATTAGCTTTTTATAGAGATATTAATTCTAAGATCTTCTTTTCTGATTTGGAGAAATTTAACTTTCCTCATACTTTTATCACATATGTCCTCATATTATAGTCAAATCTGTCACATATAATTTTTTTTATTGTTGATTTTGATACTTATTCAAAACCAACAGCTATTAATAACAGAACTAGGCAGCACTGACCCTTTTCCTTCAACTGCAAGCTGTTAAATCAGTCTAGGTTCCAAAATTTTTGTGAAGTCTTACATCTGTAAATCTCTTCCACTGGCAATATTAATCTACTTCTAGTCTCAACAACATGAACACCCACATCTTTTATCAGGAATGGATCATTTGATAAGTCATCAATCAATAGTTTAAATATCTAGAAAAACAAATATCTTCCTCTATGCAATGATTACACTTACATAGATTTACCTGATTTTCAGAATACAAAAAAAAAAATGCTTCAGCTATGAGTCACAGATGTCCAGTTCCTACGAGCATTAATTTCTCCAAGTTCAACTCCTTGGGAACTCAGCCTGATGAAAAATTTAAAAACACATATATTTTGTAAAGGGGCTGATCGTCTCTGCCACTCATTTGGAGCAATCATTCACGTTACCCAAATGTTTATATATCAACAGCATGACTGCATAAATACTTAAGAAATGAAAAATTTGAAAAACAAATACATCACTGCTGATACATTGTTAGAAATAAATGAATCACTGCCAGTGCATTGTTAAAAACAAATGAATCACTACCGGTGCATTGTTAGAAACAAATGACTCACTGCTGGTGCATTGTTAGAATGATTCTGGTGCATTGTTAGAAACATGAGTCAGTGCTGGTGCATTGTAAGAAACAAATGAGTCACTGCTGGTGCATTGTTAGAAACAAATAAATCACTGCCGGTGCATTGTTAGAAACAAATGAGTCACTCCTAGTGTATTGTTAGAAACAAATGAATCACTGCCGGTTGATTGTTAGAAACAAATGAGTCACTGCTGGTGCATTGTTAGAAACAAATGAAACACTGCACTATCAAATGAATCATTGCTGGTGCATTGTTAGAAACTGCATTGGCAGTGATTTACTATGAAAACTGTCATTGACATGCTCAAAATGAGAGTGCTCTAATCAAGCACAAGGAGGATCACCCACATTATACCAAATGAGCTGCAAAGAAGTCATAAACATTTGCCACTTTAAGTATTTGGGAATTACTTTTAATCTAAACAGCTTAAAATATAATATTGAAAGAATACTAAATGCCAGCCTTTCATGTTACAGAATTAGATATGATTCCATCCATCCAACCTCAAACCCTTTTTTCCCCATTTTTAATTTTTAATCATTAGATATGATTGAAGACTCAGATATTTTTTTTTATTGAATTGCAACAGTTAAGTATATTCATAAGTAGTTACTTGGGATATGATGTAGGACAAACTGGGGAGCCTAGTCCAATTTTCCAAATCTCCTTCAATACTGTCTGATTAAGTGACTTGCTCATAGTTGCAAAACTAACAAAGCAAGACTAAGTTAATCAAATTCAGGAGTTCAGGAAGCAGATAGTTCACAGCTCATGGTTTTAATCCCCTGTACTGTCAGGCAAAACAAAAATCCACACAGACAGATAGCAAAGCTAAGGACTAAACCCAAGAGGCAAAGATCTTACAAATAAACTACACGTTAATGTTTTTATAAAATTCAGCCTGCCAATCTATATAAAAAAATCTTTAAGAAAGTTCACAATAAGATATTAAAGTTTCTTAAATTTATCATGATATCTTATTTTGAAACATCGGCTTCCAAAAATCTGGATTACATTATATTTTAAAACTTGTTCTTGTACTTTCATATTTCTAAATCTCTTAGGCTTTTTAAAGCTTTTTTTCTATTAAATAATTATAATATTTGGTTACTTACATGGCAACACTTTTGGAATAAATGTTTGCTACATTGACAATATAATCTTTATGGTGTGATCTTTCTTCTACTTAACCAGTTTTCCAAAATTGACATTGATAAATTATTATTAAATATTAATGAACATTTTCAAAACTTTTTGGAGGAATTAGGGATGTCTGAAATTGAACAGTTTACTTATTCAATTAGTCTCAATCCAGGTTATTAATATGTGACAAAATGACTGATGCTATGATTTTCTATATCTCAAGTTCAATACATTAACCAATTTCATTTAAAAGGTTTTCAGGCAGCTTCCAAAATCTTTCACTTCCACACATTGTCTGTGAGATATGTGTCTAATTTAAATATCGTGCCGACTTTAATTTCATTTTACTGTGAATAACATTAATCTCCATAGCAGGAACTACTTTATACAACTTAAGCAAGTATTTCTGCTTGTAAGCTAGTAACTACATCAAATAAAATCTTAACTGAGTTTAATTTATAAAGACAATTATTTCAGCTTTTACTGTTGCGCAGATTTTAAGCCCATTGTGACAAGCAATTGTTTGTGCATTTAACTTTGGAACCTTTCTTTTTTAGGGTATTAATTTAAAAATGCTATATACTCAATCCATGATATTTTATATTGCACACTTAACATTTTCATAAAAAGCTACTTATTTTTCCAGACTTACTTCTAACCTAATCAGTTGGTATGACTCTGAAGTCTGACATTATGCTTATCTTTTGGAACTCTCTGATATTTCTTAATTCATAGTGCCAAATTGACTGGACAGCAGGTTCTATTAAATTTTAAATGGACCCATTGAGGAATATTTTATTAATCAGTGCTGGACTTCCCTTCAAATTATATCTTTTAGCTGTGTTTAAAATATATTAAAAATGCAAATTTGTTAAAATTTAAGAATAAATCTGATTTTGGAAAAGTGTCTGGAAAATTTTGTTTCAAAAATTCTATACGCATTAACTTCTACTTTAATTGCAGCTTTAGAGTGTTATATTCATCTTCTAAGCATACTTGTTGGCTTGCAGTACAGCATCTATATTCTGAATTTGATTAATTAGGGTCATGAATATTTGTATTGTTTGTTAGTCACCTATGAAAATATTTACATGACTCAAAAAAACTACTCTGCCTTATTTACTTCTTAATTTTATTTAATGTCTTATTGTTTAATTTTATTTGATACTGTTATTTCTGTATTGTGTAAGATAAATGTAAGTTCATATATATATAGTTAATACAACTTAAAAAAACAAAAAAATCAAATGATAAAATACCACCAAGAACACAGATCCAAAAAGTAAACAAATTTAATGAAACACTTAGCACCTCGGCTTACACAGCCTTCCAAGTGTTTCATTAAATTTGTTTACTTCTTGGATTGGTGGTCTTGGTGGTATTTTATCATATATATATATATATATATATATATATATATATATATATATATATATATATCTATATACCGTTACTAGGCATGTAGTCCTAGAGACCATTAAGGGGCCTACCATACATTTCTAATTATTTCAAAGCACTGCCTGGTTAAGTGACTTGCTCATTATCACACAGTATGCAAATGAAGGTGCAAAGATTCAAACCATATACCCTTGAAACAGGAAGCAGATCATTAACAAGATAGATCTTCCATCTTCTGCACTAACTGGCATGCTTTTTGTGCACATAAAGTTGTGTTCAATAAGAAGATTCTAGATAAAAAGTACTGTGTTTTGATAGGCATTCAATATTATCTGACTGGCACTACAGTGAAAATACCTATTCGTTGAATTTAACTAAATTCCCTCCATACTTGAAGGTCCTTTAACAAGCCCATAGCCTACTGGTCTTCTAATCTGATGGCTGTTGCCTCATATTAAATCTTGCACTACCATGAATTCACAGAAGTTTTGAAATGTGTGAAAGGAATTGCATTATTCCTGGGGCAGGTCAGTTTGAACCAAAGGTGGTAGTTATGAAGTTATAACTTTATTTCATTAAATACTGTTCATAATAGATATTTTGGGGTTGAGTTCCTTTGGAAAGAAATACCCTGGAATTCAATAAAATGTAGGCTTCGTGCAAAGCCTACAAGGAGTTTATGTGTTTGGGTGGTGAGCAGCAGCACTTAATGAATATTCATGCCATGGCTCACCTTCAAATGTAAACAAGTAGAGTTTTGTGGTGGCCAGTAAACTGTGTAAAGCAACACAGATAGCGAACTTAATTACAGCATAGTAAACTGGGTTAGTGGGATTGTGTGAAATGCCATGTGGACCACCATGGTTTTTCATATATTAATGTATTATGTTGCGGGGATAGGACAGGACAGTGTACATGTACATTCCAGCATACTGGGCTAGTGGGATTGCATGGAATGCCACAGGGACCACCGGGGGGGGGGTTCATATATGAATGTATCATGTTGCAGGGCAATGTATCTATACACTCTAGCTTACTGGGCTATTGGGATTGAATGGAATGCCATACGGACCACCAGGGCTTTTCATATATGAATGTATTATATTGTGGAGACAGGACAGGACAGTGTATGTGTACACTCCAGTAAAGTGAGGTAGTGAGATTTTGTGGGATGCCACATGGTCCACCAGAGATTTTCATATATTAATGTACATGCTGTAGACACAAGACTGGACAGTGTATATAGTGCTGAGTATTATAGAATCCCATTCCAGTCTATACAAGTTGTGTCAATGATGTATAAGGGTACATGGGCATCCATTTAGAAGAAACAGTCATGGAAATTTGTTTATTGAATAGGGGCACACAGATGACATTTAGGGATGAACACCAGGAAGGACAACAGGTGAACCATTGTAATGCACTACACATGAGGAAAAGTAAAAGGAAGACAGTTGCAGCAGGAACACTAATTACATCTCCACTTGGCACAGTACAGACTGCACAGTGACAAATGTATATGATGTGACTGTGATATAAGTGACATAACAGTGGTGGATGTCTGTGTGATATAAAAATCCAGACATGAACAATGGAGAGGACATATATCATGGTGTTCAGTACAGTTGGGGTTGGGTGCATATTGTGAAACTGTGCAAAATGCTTTGCCTGAGTATGCCTGTATTGACGGCAGATGCTTCCAACAAGTAGGACACATTTCCAGGCTCATGGCCAACAGTAAAACCATCATGCACAATCATAGACAATATCAGAATAATACCACCAGTAATACCCAGGTCAATGGCACAACATATGTGTTTCTGAGTGAGCATAGATGGTTCTGCACCAAACAACTTGCACTACTATTAGGGAATGACAGCAATCTATGAGTGTAATTAAGCATACTCTCCTGACACTAACATATGCAGGTGTGAGGAGACACACTTAACATTATGATCACTACAGGCTAGTTGACTGGTGTGCATGGCAAAGATATATATGGCACAAGCCACACTGTCAGAAATGTAAACCATGCCATCAATGTTGTTAAAGAGCTATGCATGTCATGCGTGCATCACTGAAACAGATATCAAGCATGCCTGCGATATTACACCTTGATGGGGGTTCCACACCATCAGGTAGTAATGTTTATGCAGCAAAACTAATACCTAGGTATGCACAAATAGATGTGTGACAGCTCACAGTGACAAAGGTGGTACACTTCAGTTGCACATTATTGGAAAATTTTTATAGAAAGATATAAGGAAAGGTGCATTGTACTCAGGTATCGATGTAGTGAAGGCTGTGAACTATGAAGGTATTATGGCTTGTTATGTGGATGCCCTGCACATACTCAGTAGTTGTTTTACATACAAGGGAGTATTCACCATTGTGGGCACATGCTGGTGGACATTCCAAATACCATATATCCCAGGACACAGTACACATAACTCACCTGCTGATAGGGTTTGACACCTACATAATCCTTATTTTGTGCATTTGTTTACATAATGAAACAAATCCCCACATCTTTTTTTTCAACTCATGTGTTGTCATGGCTGTGGCAGCAGTCTTTGATGTGTGATGATACTGTCTGTATTATAGCAATACCACAACTGGAGTTAATGTTTGTCTACAATCTGACTTCCTTCAGACAACTGTTGGGACACAGGATTTGCATGCTATTCTTTAAGTCTGTGATTTCAATTATGGGCAGTAAAGGGCCTAAAAGACAGCCCTGATGTACACACTTGATCACTGGACATGGAATATAGGTCACATCACACATTTCTACATATTTAGATGCTATGTACGTGTTTCACTGTTCTACCCAGTTGATGATACAGGTATTAATGGCCACATCCATCATTGTGGAGTGATTACCTCAGTGTGGACTCCTGTTGACTGCCTTGGCCTTTTCAAGTTCTACAGGATGATTCTCTTTGAGGACATCTGACAGATGTAACAGACATAAATGCAACATCAAAAACTAACATATGACTGGTGCACACAGCCTGGATATTACTAGTATCCATTTAGAGAAGATCCATGATGACATGTTGGTCTACCTCACAGATCAGGAGAGTCAGGATGTGTTTATACATGCATGCATCAGATGCTGTTCCTAGCCTGCTAAGATGGATAAATGTCGATGTACACCCTTCTACAGTAACATAGTCCATCTGAAGCATGTGTTGTACTGTGTGCCACACCATGTCATGTAGACGTATGTCTGAGTCATGCTATAGGTGATCTGTGGTGTTGTCACAGCACATTGTTTCTGTGTGATAGGCCTACATGAAGGTAACAAAGTCCATACTGCCTGTCTTGATCTGTCCTAGGATATGGACACACATTACCTACTCAGGTATCAGTGACAAAATCTACCATCTGGGGATTAACACTTATGTCACTAGATGGTTAACCAATGTCCTCACCAGCAGACCACATACTGTGAAAATTGGTGAATCAATCTCAACCATTGCAGCTGTCACCACTGGTGTACCACAAGGATCTGTGCTGGGACCTATACTGTTTGGAATCAATTTATCAACAGTCCAGGCTAGAAAATACAACCTTTAGTTTACCAAGTTTGCTTATTCATGTATATTGGTTGCAAACACTGAGTCCACCAATGATGTGATTACACTACAAGATGGGCTAACACACCCAAGTGATTGGTGACAAAGCCACATGGTCTACTAATAAATACATAATGTCAGGATTTGTGCCTTATGCTAAGTGGAATTTTCTGGTAAATACACAATTGACAACAGTTCCCCCTTAGCTTAAACCAGTGGTGCAAGACGTGGGAATGCATGTGGATAGCAATCTGAACTTCAACCAAGTATCCACAGTGGTATGGAAAGGCTACATCATGCATCTCAGAAGTAAGGCCATTGTGCCCAGATCTGAGGAGGATATAATTGCATTGTACTCAAACCTCATCTGAACTGTAATACAGTATAATGCTTCCTTTTGCATGTACCTCACCAGATACCTGCAGCAGCTGGACAGTCCACAGGGGTTTCACACCAAGAAAATACAAATACTACAAACCATGCCATTATGTAAGTGAATATACTCATAGCCCTGTTCCTGAAATCTGTATTGGAAAGGATGAGGTGACTTGTGCCTGGACTACAGGACATCTCTGTCTCTGCCCTGATGTGTATACTGCTCATCTGCAAATCAGCAGAATCTGTAGAGAGGAAGATGATAAAAGCAATGTTCACTCTACTGTCAAGCAAGTGCACAAACAGACACAGTTGACAGTAGTGAGAATAGAACCCCTACCTAAGTGCACAGACTACAGAACATAGTATTTATGCAAGCACCACCACAAAAGTCTGACTTTTACACAGCTGCAGGTCAACTTATAGTGGATGACATCAGCTGTGCATGTTGGAGAGAAGAAGTTGAGAGGTATTGATGAAAAAGATCTGTTGACATGTGCAAGTATCAAAATGCCATTAATTCAAGAGACTGGAGCTGTAAATGCAGGATACGCACTTCTGCTGTTTTGGCTAGACACACACACACACACACACACACACACACACACACACACACACACACACACACACACACACACACACACACACACACACACACACAGTTGACTACAGAACCTCTACTTATCTAAGTACACAGACTACAGAATTCAGTACTTTACACAAGCACCACAGTGCAATCTGATTTTTACATGGTTGCAGGTCAACTTATAGTGGGATGCTATCTGCAGTGCATGTTGGAGAGAAGACGCTGGGAAGCCTGCATGAAATGGATTTGTAGGCATGTGCAAGCATCATAATACTGTCAATCCATGGAATTTGAGCTGTAACTGTAAGATACACAATTCTGCTCATCTGGCTAGACATAGAGACACACACACACACACACACACACACACACACACACACACACACACACATACACAGACACACACACATACACACACACACACACACACACACACGGACACACACGGACACACACGCACACACACGAGCACGCGCACACACACACACACACACACACACACACACACACACACACACACACACACACACACTTCACTGCAGTGAGCACAGAACCCCTACCTCTCTGTCTATGTACACAGAATACAGAACACAGTACATTACACAAGCTCCATGGCACATGTCTGACGTTTACAAGAGTGCAGATGAACGTATAGTAGATGACATTAGCAGGCCATGTGGGCCATGTGGGAGACAAAATTTTGGGAGACCTGCAAAGAGACATAGCTTCATATGTACATAGGAAGATACTAGCTTATTGGCCTTACAGTGTTTAGAAGGCTAGCTGTGTAAAAATGCAAGTACTTTAATTGAACATATTTATATGGGCATTGTTAGGAAAGCAATTTCGTGAGCAGCACCAACTGACCCTGTCCATGAGGGACATAGGTGCCACCCCAGAGGTGACTTTACAATCACCCAACCAGCAGTCAAGGTGGTGCTTGAGCAGGGTCATTGAGGAGCACTGATTCACATGCAGTGAGAGCCTATTACAGAAGAGTGTGAATCACTGAGGGATATATTTGTCTCCCCAGCAAATTCTGTTTATGTCACAGGCTAGGTTGAGAATCCTGGTCCAAGTTATTCTTGTCCCATTTGATTTGTAGATGTTTTACTGCATTTCCAGTAGGGCTTGGTCTGAGACTGCTCTGTAGGACAGACATAAGTCATCTCTCAGCAGACTACATAATACTGAGTACACTGACAGGTCTTTCAGTCTTTCCATATATGCTATGTTTAGAACCCTGGAGTCTCCCAGGCACAACCCTGTGTTTTCTCCAATTGCTGCAGGTGCCTCGTGAGGCATGGACAGAAGGGGGCATTGCATTTAATTAGTGGTCTGATAACGGTAGAGTACATTGCAGGTATGACCACCCTGGTCTTGGATGTGATATCAATATGTATGATGTGCACCATGCAGAATGTGTGTGTCACAACTATGGACACATAATGATGAAAGTGTAGATTGCTATCGACATGTGTTCCCAGGTCTCACAACATTGTGTATGAGCTTAGAGGGGTGCTATGTATATCATCATTTTCAGGGGTACTTCATTCCCAAAGGGGAAAATGAGTGGAGGCAAAATGCATGTATGCTTTAAGGTTCAGTCAGTGAATTTGACACCAGTGATTTGTATGTGACAGCTCCTTTCATAATATGTTACCATCATTGGAGGACATTATATTAGTCCATCCAGTTACCAGTCATCTGCAAACTTGGTAAACAACCGACCATCTTCCATTGCCTAAGCTTCATGGAAGTAATTTGAAAACAGTTGAAGGCCCAGCACAGATCCTTTTGGTATTCTAATGGTAAATGGCTACTGGTGGAGGTGAATTCCCCAACTTTTAGAGTGTGTGTTGTGTCAGTGAACCAGTTGCCTTTCCCTGTACTACTGTATGGCTTAATTCAAACAAGGGAAACCTTCACTACGACACATGAATGGTTGATAGTGTCAAAGACCTTGGATAAGTCAACATTGGTAGTATGTCATGTTATCCCTCATCCAGGTATGTGGTGTGAGTATCGAAGAAGTCCAGAAGGTTTAATAAGCAAGAACTACCCTTGACAAAAACAAAATGGGTCAAGTCAAGTGTGTTGAAAGTTACATATGTCCCTGTGGATATGGTCCATGCTGATTCCTTTCCTAGCCTTGCAGATAAGTGTTTTAGGCTTATGGGTCAGTAGTTGTAGTTCTGCATGTTACCAGATTAATGTGCATTGCATAGCACACAACATTTGATATTACATTTTGTACTGTGATTGATATATGTGTGGAAAAAGTACTGAGACACCAGGGTTGCAGTGCTTGTGGGGTGGCAAAAGATGAATGCATTGTAAATATGTGACATATTGTTAGATAGAGCCCTCTGTTTGTAATGTTTACACATGTAATTTCATGTCATACACAGGAAATGAATAGTAAGCAGCAGTAATACAGCATAATATAAACATTTCCATAGTGCAGCAGGCAGCAGGTTTGCATGACAGCTAGTAAAGTGCAAATGCTTGCAAGATACACGTATTTGCTTTTGGTAAGCAGTGCGCAAATGTGAACCGCACTGCTAAAGGCTGACAGTTAGTACTGAGTCAATGAAATACACCTACTTAACTGATTCTGTGACAGCATGTGTTAATGCATTGATACATTCCTTTTTTGGCCCAGATGGCACCTGGTAGAAATACAGGTGTGTCTAATAGTTTAAAATACATTTCATTACAGAATGATAATGCAATGACATGAATTGTTTATACAAGATGTGCTGCTGCATTTTGCCACCACTTACCATCGCTACACATTGTTGAGAGATGTGCACCTCCTCGCAAACGTGGAGCCCAAAAATTAAAATGATTAACTGCTTTTATTGCAACTTATGTATGTTGTGTGTGATTCTATTTTTTGACCAGATTAAAAGTGTTAAAATGGGGTAGATAGGAAAATGGTGAAATGAGCAGCAAGGTGGGGGGAGAATAAAGTCTGACAGTTAGTACTGAGTTTCTGGAATACTCCTGCTACTTAAATGATGCTGTAGCAGCACATGTTAATGCAGTTAATGCATTGATACTTTCCTTTTTGGGTCCGGATGGTACTGGGTTCGAATACAGCTGTATGTAATACTTTTAACTACTTTTGCATTACCATTGCTGTGCGTTGATGTGCAATGCGCACCATCATGCAGTAATGCATTAAAGAAAAGAAATGGGGAAGATAGGACAGTGGGGAAATGGGGGAGCAAGCAGGGGGAAGAACAAAGGGAAATCAGGGCAGGAATGTGCAAGGGGGAGGTAAGAAAGAAACATAGCTATCCATTTCTTTAAAAAAACTAAAGTGAACATATCTGTAAAATATTAACTGAATTTGGACTGTCACTTTCAGAGAAAGGGGTTACCACAACACAATCTTGTTGAATAGCTAACTGGACCAAATCAAGTGTGTCAAGAAGACACATGTGCGAAGTGGAGAGTCACTGTATATATGGGGTGATTTTTTTTTTTTTTTTTTTTTTTAAGTGGGACAAGTGCTCATTTTTTTGAGAGAGTGGAATGTTGGGGAAGGGATGTAGGGATGTCTGGGTGAGGTAACTTGGGTAGGTGAGGAAGCAATTTCAGACGGACAAGACAAACAAGACAAGAGACAGAGATGGTGATGAACACAAAAGGTTGGGGACACCATGACTGGGGTGAGGTTGGGGACATCCAGTACACATGGTCATCAAGTTGGGTGAGAATGAGAATCAAGTTCTGACCCACTGGACTGTCATCACTGTTACCTCACTCTGTCACTGGCTGGTGTGCCTGACATCTGCATCTCCTCCTGGTATGATGTAAAATGAGGGAGAGCAGCCTCTCCAACTAGTGTAGGCAAGCAACAACAGTGTGGCACACAACTCTACACACCATCCCTGGCAATTCAGTGCAAGTGATAAAACCCCAACTCCACTACTGCTTCTGGAGAGTAGCACTAGACCAGCCTCCATGGCAGGACTATTGAGGCGGTAAGTAGTCCAGGGGCTGCAGAGGCAGTGCTGCCAGGTTGGCTCACAGACATGCTGGACCACAGTGCTGGAACCAGTGGAGGGAGGCAGGTGGATCCTGTGGGGCAGGCCTACCTCTCTGTGCTGTGGAGCATTTAGTGATGTGGTACATATGGATGACATGGGCACATTTTTATGACATGTAATAAAAAAATAAAAAATAAAAAAAGTATATAATAAAAATAAAATAAAAAAGCAAAGATAAGAGCTGGGGTGACCAGAAAAAGAGATAAGATTAGTACCTCCATATGTGACATGCAATACACTGATACAATTAATTGACTTAAGTTTTACTTTAAGACTACCAACTCCTAACAAATGCACACTATACTAGAGACTGCAGCAAGTACTCATTGACATGTGCATATATTGCACACATGTGTGTTCCACTTATACAGATTGCACTTTACAGCAGGACATGTGTGCCATTGGTAGAGGTTTTAATTTAATTTAAATATACATTTCAAAACTAACAGTATTGTATGGTTGGGAAGTGTGGTATTTGAACCCAAAAACCTCTGACTAAAGTGTAATATTGTACTCTTGGTTTGTGCTACAGACTAATACATGCATACTTGCTTTTACAGTTGAGATATGCATGCTCAATTTGATGCAACTCTATAAAATACTAAAAAAGCTATCCTTAACTTTTAATGGTAGAATAACACTACTATTCTGCTGCATTCATAATACATGCTTAGCTCATCCTCACCAATCTAGCCCCATGGATTCGGACATTTACATCACAATCATGTGCAGCTGTGGAAAAAAACAGAACAGAATACCATTATGAATACCAGTTTTGTCTATGTTCAGCTTTTAAATCTTATAAGTATTCTCTGTAGTTGATACTTACACAGGTGTAGGATGTCCGCATTATTAAATTCCCTGATCCAAGAGTCAAGGGTATCCCTATTCCTCCGTCAGAAGTCATTGTAGTGATGCCAACATTGTTCTCCACTGCAGGGGAAACTGTTGGCACTGGTTACAGCCTGGGTTAAACTATTCCAAGCTTCCAACTTATACTGGGAGCCAGAATAGTTGCCCTGCAGAAGCCTAGCACTGTGATTCTTAACTAGGAGTCCAGTAAAAATATGGGACTACTGGACACCCTATTTCTGTGCCCTAAACCTGACACCTTCCAAACAAACACCTGCTATGTCTACCATAGATCTAGAGCAATGGGGAATGATGCTTTCCCACCAATTCTAGTCATCGCATTTAATAGGAGTACACACACTGAAGCTGTTGTTCTCTGCTTATCATCATGTAGACATGGTGCTCAGCAGTGCGCACCTCTGAGTGCTGTGCTTGTGCGATGCTAAGCTGAGCGTATCAGTAGCAAGGAAAGCAAATTCAAGGTTATTGGATGTACAGGCAGTTGTGTACGTGTGTTAGACAAATGTGAAGGTCATGCCAGTCCTGATAGCATAAATATACTTACAGAAATATAGTACACAATATACCCACAGTCATTCATTTGAGAATAAATGTGATAATACTTAGATAAATTAATACATAACTGACACAATACTAGTGACTCAGCCCTCATACATATAATTATCAACTACACTGTGTCAAGTGTTATAAGTGAGAGTGACTATAATAGGAAGTGTAACAGCAGCAAAACAGTTTGGAATATGTTGTATTCAAGCTCAGTACCATGTGCATAGCAGTCCTATCCTACACTTACACCCATTGCT
This sequence comes from Protopterus annectens, assembly GCF_019279795.1. NCBI lineage: Eukaryota > Metazoa > Chordata > Ceratodontiformes > Protopteridae > Protopterus > Protopterus annectens. The sequence goes on along the minus strand of NC_056728.1, from coordinate 1,045,798,270 downwards.
ACAAGAAGGATGAGAAAACACTTGTCTATGTTGCAGTTCAGTGCTATAAACTGCAGTGTCACAACAGTAAAACAAAGGTTGCACACCCTGTACTAGAACACAGGACTATCTCTACTCCAGCCTTACACTTACATCTGTTGCCACAGGACTAGTTACATGACTTTTCCTATTTTACTAATTATTCTTAAGGTCTTGCTGTTAACTGCCGTGCAACATCGCTTAGTGGGTTTGTGCAATGCCTAATAGTATTAAGTGAATGCATACGATTTCTGTTTTTGACTGTCTGGTTCCTGTTTTGCCAGTTCACCAGTTTGCACTAATCAGCACATTGCACAAACATTGCTCTCCCCCCAAAAAAACAAAGAGAGAAATAGTTGAAATGAGGAACAGCAATATATGACATACACACTAGAAAATGTTAGTACACATGAGATATTTATACATAGGCTTGGACTAGAACTCTCACTCCAATGCACCTTCAGAACACAGGATGGATGCCGTATCTCACTTTCCAGCAAAGAACTTAAATCAATATGCATACAACCAACTGCAACAGCATCTACACTGATATCAAACCATACAGGTGTTATTTGTACATGTATTAGTTTTGGATGTAGTCCACGTAGTGATCACACAACCTGCCATGATTACTGCTTGGAAATATACAGCTGTACCTTATGTTTCTGTGTTTGTTGGCCATTCTTCATTAATCTGAGCAGTAATCTGAGGCATCCTGTGTTAATCCATTCTATATCATTAGCCTTAAAATGTGTGAGGATATTAAGTGGAAATAATATATGCAGTTGCCAGCAAATGAAGGGCAGGTTGGATGTCAAGGAACACAATCTGTGACTTGTGTGCTGCTTACTTACATTTCCAAACTTACATCTGATGCTTTGTAGATCTAACCTGACACACCCAGTGGAAATAAGGCAACCATGTAGCTAGGCAAATGGATGGTGAGGACAGTTGTATATGCTAGGAAGACTGCAAAAATATTTTTTTTTCAGGATATATCTATACAAAGGAGTACTGAACCTCAGAAGATATGCTTCCATGTTGTCACCTATATACTGCATATTCTGGAATGTATTTAAGAAAAATCTGAAGCAAAGGCTTTTACATTTTTATCTGTATGCATTAGTTAGAAGTGTACTGATGGCATGGCCATGTTTTCAAGCAATTTCAGAGGTATACATGATTGCCAATACATGAAAATGGAATGCTGTATGATAAATATGTACAAATGTTTCAGGGACAGGTCCTTTGATAACACTGTTAGCAATAAATATTGTAGTGTGTGATGTTGATCTCAGGCCTGTTGTGTGTATTGCTGTACTATCTGAAATAGTGGCAATACTGTTAGTTTATTAATATATATTGCACTATATTAGTGTAGACATTAATTTATTCCTGTGTTTCTTACTTTTTATCAAAGGTGGTTATGACAGTGGGAGTGTGTGGGAGTGTGTGCTCCATGCTACCGGAGGTCAGTGTATCAGCAGAATCTGGTGATGATGGTGGCCAAACTGAGGCACTGTCAGGGGTGCAGAGGTTGAATCTGACACAGAGGTTGACATACAGCCATTCTCTGCATTTCTATTGGGCACAGCCAGTAGGTCTATGCCTGCCCAGTGTAGTAAGCACACAGATACTGGACAGGTGGAGGGCAAGGACATTGAATGGGGAATGTGGCTAATGTGGTTTCAGTGCTTGCTGAGTCTGACCATAGCCAAAGTATGGGCAAGGTGCCATGCAAGATGATTGATAAGGGTGCTCAGAGGGGGTCTGCTGTTCCTCCTCCACCTGTTGCATATGTCTCTTCCCATGTCACTCAACATATGTTTAGGTATGCCATGAAGGCACAGGCAGATTCCCATAGATGCTCCAGACAAATGCTCAGGGTTGTGGACATAGCCCAGATTGAAATGTGTGACTGCCTCCACAGTGTTGCCGATTCACTGGATCTATGAATGACACATTGGAATGAGGGGTATCTATAATGGACCAAGGGGTGTCTGTTATGGAATGAACAGTGTCTGTGATGGAACATCGGGTGAGAGGGGAACGGCATCCTCATGGGCGTAGGTCAGCCACATCATCTGCTGTTAGCCAATGGGGCCATGCCCAATCATGCTCTCATACTAGCAGTACTTTCACTGCTCTATCAGTGAGTGTGCTGTCCACATCCAGATGTGACAGGCCATGGGGTTGTGGTCCTAGGTGTCACCATGAAAGGAACTCATCCAGCAGACATTAGTCACATTCAGGTAGCAGCACTGCATCTGATAATGGGGGTGGACATGCCAGTGCATCTCTTGGTAGAGACAGTTCTCATGGTCAGGGATGACAATGATGAACTGCTGAACTGCCACCTCTACCATACATAGCTCACACCTGTCCAACACACTAATATGTAGAGCCAGCACAGAGCTTCATGCACACTAACACACCAATTTCACTCGGGGGACTCCTACAAACATGCACAACAGTTACTCATTTTGTCTCACCAGCCTTTTGTTGATTTATCCACATGTCTGCCTTCTTCTCTTTCTTACTAACACACACTCACCAAGCTTTTGTGTCAGCCTAGGCTTCCTGCCCCCCACACAACCCTCTGTGCAAGTGATGATAACTGTGCCATATCCCTGTTTTCTATCTTTTGGATTCGGGGATATAAAAGTTTTGCGTCTGATACTCAGGGTGCATAACTTAGTGCTTAGTATTTCTGCATTTGTGGTGTTGAACTGGTAATTGTACCTTTGACTTATATTGACCTTGGAAAGTTAGACAGTTGATAGCATCCACATTTCCCAACTTTATAGTGAGTGAGCTTGTGAAGCTTGTGAAGTCAGAAACTGCAATGTGCATCATTACTTTCTGACTTCTCTCTTTAATCATTTTCCTGTACAAAAATATGGTGCTAAACTGAGGGCATGCAGTGATCATCAGTACTTTTGAGAGGTATGACTGATGCCTATTACTTAGTAATGGACACATATAAGTCAAATAAGTCTCTACTGTTACATGTTAAGGCAAGTTCCATACAGATCGCCCACCTTTTCCTAGCTTACTGAACCAAGTAATGAAATACAAGGATATGCCACACAGTCATATTATCAAACAATACAATCCAGGTGAAGGACATTCCTTGTAAATGCAGCAGTTGACACAGTTTTAGTTCAGGGATGACTCTGTCTGATGTAGGCAGTGCACAGCCAATACATAGGAAGATAAAGGTTGTGTGAGTTGCCTGCTGTGAATATTACTAAATGTATGTGAGTAGGAGAAAGGTTTTAGACCCCTAGGTGGTGAGTGAATGTGCTATTTATTGTTGCTTAGTGAGGTGAAGGGCATACTGAGCACACCTACATCTGCCTACACCCACAGCAGCTGGTGGATCCCCATGTGATGCTTCATCTGCCTGTGGCTGTGGTGACCTTGGCATTGGTGGTGGGATGTGTGCCCCTTCATATTGCTGATCCTGCTAAAGCTGTTTTCTCAGGATTATGTTGTGTAGCATGGCACATACTGTGAATATGTCTTTGCATGTCCATGGATTGTACTGCAAGGCTCCCCCAGATGTATCAAGGCACTAGAACAGTGACTTCAGCAGCCAAACACATGCTCTATATTTCTTATTTGAGCATGTGCCTCATTATGGCGTTCTTCCGTGGATGTGTGTGCATTTCTGATGGGTGTCATCACCCAGAGTTCCAGTGCATAGTCTGTACCCCACAGTAAATGCTCTTCTGGCATATCCCTCCTAGCAAACATCTGTTACAGTTGGAAGGTGTGCCAGATATGTGAGTTGTGATAAATGCCAGGATTGCCAACACACACGTTCAAGATTATTCCCTTGGCATTACACATGACTTGGCAATTGATAGAGTGGTAGCCCTTTCTGTTAATGTAGAGCCTACCCTATTTCCTAGGTGTTGCCTTAATTTTTACATGTGTGCAATCTGTGGCACTCAGTACTTCAGGGTAGTGTGCTGCATGGTACAACTCCTGCATATTTCTGGCCCTCTCATCAGAATTATGTGGAAAATATATGTGGTCACTGGCATGTTGAATCAAAGCATTCAGGAATTGGTAGAGGATCCTTGATGCTGATGCCTGTGACACCCCCAGCATTTCCCCTGTTGGTCTCTGAAAGGTACCCATAGCTAAGATTCTAAGGGCTATACATACCTTTGTCTGCACTGGAATGGTTCCCCTTGGTTGGCTCTGGCTCTGAGTTGAGGACGGCAGAGGTCATAAAGTTCCTGTAGTGTCTCCCTGTCCACCCTGCAGTGCTCCATAATGTCCACATTATGTAGGTTGTGAAAAGTGGCCTGAAAACTCTTCTCCTTCTCAGCCTAGGCCTATTAGCAGCAGCAGCATTGGCCACAACCTGTAGTACACACAAATAAATTAAAGCAGCAGCAGCCCCTAACATTCTATCCATGTAGACTCATTTCCATGTCTGTAGTCCAAACGTTTTGGAATCTGCAGGAAAAACAGCACAAAGTCTACATGGATGTTTTATAGCTTGTTGAATAGCAAAACCATGTTGGATTGCTTAATTATCATGCAATTCAGCTGCTTATGCTGTAATTAGCATGCCACAGTGTTTACCTTGTTTGCACAGTGGTGCACGCCTCTACATGGTGCTTACTGAATATAAATTTCATTGCTACCATGTATGTTTTATTGAATCCCAATCATCCTTTCCATCAGTATAGTTCTGCCAGAGTCAGCCAAAGAGGAGTTGGTCTTTCATGCCTTGAAAAATAAGACACATATCCCCCTACAGTAAATGGTGACATTCAGAAGATAGAAGGTTTTGAAATTTGAGTTATACAAACTGGCAGTCCCATTAATCCTTTTAGAAAAGAGTCCCTGATAACCTTTTGGCTGAACTAGGTATTTTGTCAAGAAACTGCAAAAGGGGTATTAAACTCCATAAATGGCCATGCGAGGCAAGTCCACAGTTGAACAATGATCACCCTTGGGCAGTTATTAGTTCCCTTCAGCATCACATGAGTCACTCTGAAAGTCTTTCCCACTAAAGTGGCAACTGTTAGTCAAAGATGAGATCTTTGTAAACAACTGCATTTATGTTCCTAATAAACAAATAATCTATCTTAAGGAGTTTTCCCAAATTCAGCAGGTGATGAACATAATCTATTTGAAATTATACCATGTCACAGCTAAGCCATTATTTCTCCACCAGTAATAGGCTACGTCTGATTCTTTGAGATCATTTGCAGCTGAATGTGAGAAACGAATAATATGTAGGTTGGAATCATCTACAAACCGAGTCACCCAGAGGTTATTGTTTTCAGCTAACGCATCTGAATGGAAGACAGTGAAGAAAAGTAGACCAAAAAATCAACTCTGTGGCACCAAACTGGTAACTTCAACTGCAGATGAAGGTTGACCTTCTTTTACAATATGTGTGATGCAGATTAATTAATGATGTGCTCTCCATTTTTTTAATAATTAACTCATAGGGATAGAGCCAATGGCCTTCATAAGATCAAGCTAGGCTGCGCATATATGGCTTCGCTGTACCTTGCTGAATGAACACTGGATGAGAAAGCAACTTGCTGAGTTCAAATGCTTGATTTTAAAATGTTTGATAGCTTCTTCTATTGGAAATTTCCTATGCACTAGCAGTGATTCCTTTGTTTTACTGATTTCTTCCTTGGAGTGTGCATGGCTTGTGCCACATATGGTTTAGAAGGGATTTTCCTTCCTGTAACAAACATCTAATTTTCATTTTTTTATTGAACGAACTTTAGACAAGCTAGATTAAGTGAGCTGAGTCATTAAATAGGAACTCTGAGTCATTGTGGAAGCTTTGCACACATAATGTCTCATCCAGACTATCTATGAATTTATTAAAAAGTTAATCAAAGTTACACACAAACATACCTTAACAAATCTGTACTGGTCCAGATTTAAAATCAGAAAACCTCCCATTTCCTACTGTACGTGTTCCATAATGATATTCTATATATAGCCTTAGAAAGGATACTGGCTAATGATTCTGTAGTTTACAGGTCTGCCAGAGATTTGTCCTTCTGGAAAGTAACCGATATGACCTTCTGTCATAGTTTGTGGAAAAAGTTTCCAAAAATGCTTTTCTTTTGTAAAAGATAAATAATTTTGCTAGAATATATTTATAGCACTTACAACACTTACTGAGATGTTAATAGGGCTCATGGAACTATTGCTATTTTTTTATTGAAGGCTGCTTCACTTGTTGAGAATACAGTGGATGTCTCCCTCTCACTTTAGTAAAGCACTGGACTTAGGTGATGGAGTTAAGCTGGTGCTAAAATTCTTTATAGGATACTGCAGATGGTTAATGGGTTAGACTTTATTGGATTTCTGTGCTAGAATGTTAATGTTTGTTGAAATAGTAACTCTAAGTTCCCTCATAGAATTATAGAGTACTGCTATTGTCTTCGATTTTATTTGTAATTCTAAGCTCACGGGCATTGTTAACTAGATTATACTTGTTAGTAATTTTTACTTCTTAGGCTAAGTTGAGATTGGTTTCAGGTATTTAGGTTTTGTGAGGTATATAAAGCCTTCCCTTTCTATTTTACACTTTGATCAACATATAGTTCCATCACATGCTTTTTGTCATGTTGGCAATGCATCTGTTTCAAATGGAGTCATGGTTTATGATGCGACTTCCTAGGAAGTGAGATAATCTAACAAAACTGCCGGTGACTGATGTGATGGGCACATATGGAATGTGGCACCAATTCATGCGAGTAAGGGTATTACTAATTATGGGCTAGTAGCTTTTTTAAAACTCCTGAAATGTGGAGGCATCACACATGAAGATAATATTTGTTTAATAGAAAATACTTTAGTTTCATGCGCTAATTTAACAGAGAAATGGTAAGGGTAGAAGCTTTTTGCCAACTGGTTGAATGTTGGTCAGAATAATTTTTATAAGATTTGTTCTATAGTTGGAGTTTTACCCAGTGCTTACAGGCATTTGGTTTTAAATAAATCAGTGAGACATGGAATGCATTTATTATTAAAAGTGTAACTTCCTTGGTCAGTTGCGGAGTAGTTAAAATTACCATTAACAATTGCATGATTTTTAACAACTGATTTCTCTAAATTACTAAAGCATTTTTTTATGTTGCTTCAGGGTCAAAGACATGCCTTTCAAACTGCAGACAGAGCTGGATCTAGCACTAGAGACCTATGCAGTTGCCTAGCGCCCACTGGGTTGGGGAGGCACTGGCTGGGGGCTGGGGGGAGTTGTCGCAACACATACATTTCTTCTTTAAGAACACTCTCTGCATGTATTACATTTCTTCTTTAAGGACTCACACAGATTGTATCTTTAGTAGTGTCTGTGTGCAATGCATGCACATTTAAACATTGGAGTGGAGAGCAGGATTTTGATGGGGAATTGCCATGCCATTCTGGATGAATGATATTATTAAGCACAGGATTTTTATGGTGATTACAAGAGTTTTTTTTGTGTGTGTGTGTGTGTGTGTGTGTCTGTGTGTGTGTGTGTGTGTGTGTGTGTGTGTGTGTGTGTGTGTGTGTGTGTGTGTGTGTGTGTGTCTGTGTGTGTGTGTGTGTGTGTGTGTGTGTGTGTGTGTGTGTGTGTGTGTGTGTGTGTGTGTGTGTGTGTGAAATGCTCCAGTTAGGGATGGCAGGTTAGTTAACTTATTTAGGCTCAAATCCTGTACCTTGATTACAGGGCCTGAATCCTCTACACCAACTATTAAACTGTCTTCAGCAGATACATTTTTATGGATTGTTGAGTTTCAATGCATTTTCAAGAACTTGAGTTTCTGTGCATTTTCAAAGAATGTTGAGTTTCTATGCATTTTCAAAGAATGCTGTGTTTCTGTGCATTTTCAAGGAATGTTGATTTTAAGGGAAGACTGACACTCTCAAACTTTTTTTTTCTGTAGTCTTAAAGCATATAAATAATCTGAATTAGTGTATACTTTATAATACCTGCATTGTAAAACATGTTAACCTTATGTGTTCTAATGTATGTCATATTATAATATTACATCTTGGAGCTTTTTTCCTCAGGTCACCTCTGAAAATGGGCTACTAGGACACTCCTGGTAAACAACTATAAATTAAATAAATGCTAAGTCTGTTTTAAATGTGTAACTACTTTGCTTAGTAAATGACCATCATCAATGTTTGTGCTATAGCATTTGAAAGCAGTGTTAGTAGTACAACAGGTAGCATACTTGCTTTGGTGTAGTAGGCGGTGAGCTCCACTTCAGTAGCATGTAGATGAAATACTGATGTTGCAGTGTCCCTTAAGTGGGTATGGGAATGCTGCACACTTGAGTATGTCCTCCCTTAGATAAGATGTCTAGTAAGTATGAATCTTTTGCTGGTTTGAGAGCCCTTCCCTATTGCAATATTACCAGTCTACCATTTTTTAAACGTAAAATAGGTAATTTATTCTTCAAGGGCAGCAGGCACTGAATTTATACATGAAGCACATTATCAGAGACAGTATAAAATCTGAAGACTTTAATAAACTGTATTGCAAAATTCTGCCACACCTGTTCATTTATTTTTGCTTAAGTAAAAGATTTAAGATGTTTGTCCAATTTCTTTTAATTGTTGTAATTATTTTGATCATGCAGTGTGGTTTTCTATGTACTAGACAGATTCAGAAAATCAAGCCTGAAAATAGGAACATTCTTCCAAAATAGGGACAGTAAAGGAATCTGATCAAAGATGGTGGTAGAATAAAATACTCTTAGGTAGTCTTCTTCTTTTGGCTGCTACCATTAGGGTTCTCCACAGTGGAACATTGGTCTGCAGAACGAGTAGCAGTAGAGTTGCTAGCCAAGTGCCCAACCTTCCTCAGGAGGTGCACACGCACACACACACACACACACACACACACACACACACACACACACACACACACACACACACACACACACACACACACACACACCTAGGGCCAATTTAGAGTGTCCAATCCACCTACAGCATGGCTTGGGAATTTGGGAGAAAACCCACATGAACACAGGGAGGACATGCAGACTCCACACAGAAGCAACCCAGCCAAGAATTGAACCAGACAATCTTTTGCTGTGAGGTGACAATGCTAACCACTGCACCACTGTGCTGCTCTTCAACAGACTCTTATAAGGGTTATTGATGTTTACAAATTTTCCTCTTATTCTCCTTTATGGTTTGTCTTGAATAACATTCATTGACAGTAAAGGATTTCCCCATCTGCTCTCTGCCAAACATCATGTTTTCTGTCATCAGTTTATCTCCTCCTACCCAGGGGTGAAAGCCAATTATGTGAACTGTCATTTAAGCAGACATCAGTTTGAGAGGTTTTTTTCACCTTGTCAGTCCCCTGTACATGCCCATAGCATCCAAGTGGTTGTGTGTAATGGACCTTCTGATTTCCATCCATGCCTCTGTGCACAAGCTAATCAAGGCCCTACCCCCTTAAAACATCCCTTTGTTGTGATCCCCACTCTCTCCAGGACAGTCTACCACAGGCATTTGTCTCCCTGACTGTCCCAGAGGAGAGGCTAGCAGGCCTAAGACTCAACATTATTTTTCTCCTCCATGCTAGCTCTAACAGGTACTTGATCTGATAGTCAAATTTAAGTTGGCTGGGTTACAGTCAGGGCTTCTTACCTCTTTGCCATGGAGCTGACATGCTAATACTTTTATGGATATAGAAGGACATGAATTGGCCAGGAATATCATGCCAAATATCTTGGTAGAGATGTTCAACAAGCAAAATTTCAATCCAGATTGAATAGATGCACATCAGCATGTAGGAGACAGTACACAACTGTTGAAGAGCAACACAAGTGAAGCAAAGCATAATAAAAAAGGAAGGAACAGGATGAAAGTGGGACCACATATGTCAAAATCATTGTATGTGGAATTATCAAAATGTTGAATGCATTGTACAGAACACAACATACAGTAACAGTTTTATTGCTCGAATGCACAGAAAAACAAACTGAGACAGACTTCTACAAAAATAAAGTGAGGGTGAAATCATGTAGAAAGAATGGCATGACATGGCTAGATGTCCCATCCGAACATGCTATATCTGACAATGCTTGTTTAATTTATTTATTTATTAATTGATTGAGTGTCTTTGTTTGCCAGGAAATTCTGACTGGGTAATTCCATCTTCAGTGGTAGCCCAGGGAGAAAACCTCCATTTGCTTACATTGTATTATACTAAGTTCCAGTTAAACACAAAAGTAGTTACATTTCTATTTACACTTATACACAAACAGTAGTTACATTTATACATTCTAAGATTTTACAGAGGTAGAAATTACTAAAGAGAAAAACGCATGCAACTTAGTGGATTGTACAGATGACCGTTATGTATAAAAATTGTTTTGTCATTTCAGTTACCAGTTGAGAGTATTCTGTTTAAGCAGAGTATTCAGAGAGTATTGTATGGTGAACCAAAGTCTTAGCCTTGTGATGATCATTTGCAGGACCAGGATTGGTTATGATGTTATTTAAGCAGTGCTTTAAAACTATTGAGTTTGTTGGAGAGTTTTTTTTTTTTTGTGTGTCAATACTATTCCAGCATTTAGCAATGTATTGGGGCTAGATTGAGTCTCATAAAATATTATATGACTTATCTGGAAGTAATAAGAATTTGTTACTAGAGCGGAGGTCCCATTCTGGACAGTAGGGCAATAGTAAGTCTTGTTGTACAGGGCATTGTTACAGATGATGAATGCGTTTGTGTGCTGTAGTTGGTTGTGAATATGTAGGCGCTAATGTCACTTATTCAACACATTCTGAGCAGTAGGCAAGGAAGCATGACAAAATCTATGACATACCAAGAGGTGTTGTCACAGAGAAGAAACTGTAAATGGTGGCAAGATGCTTTGCTCCTGATGAAATAAACCTTTCTCTAGACATAATAATCCTTAAATAACTGGAATAGTGCCTTAACAGTTGGATGCAGCTCTGACTGCAGCTTTATGATTAACTCCCGGATGTCACTAGAAGTGTAGACTAGGGTAGGTAGCTGGCATGACAGTAGGGAAAAGCTGGGATGATTTTCACACATGAAATCTAAATGGTATGTTTATAACTACCTTAACAGGATCTCAGATATGTGTAATTTACACCTCTTGATAGTGGCTGTCTTGAAATGTACACAGACTGGCTTTAAGACTGACAGTTCATATTTGCATATGATATATGATACATGCAGAGTCAGCTCACACTCATCAACTCACTACAAAGTACAACAAAACAGCAGGTTATATGCACACTTACATTTATGTGACAGAAAGTCCCCAACAGTGGGAGAAACTTCATTATGTTATCTGCTTTAAGCAGGCCATGGATTTCATGGGAAACAGCCCATCCATTATCTACACCTATGAAGCTAAAATATCTTGGGATTTTGCAAGTGTGAAAAGTGTTAAGATCGCTTTCCCTTGGTCTGACACCTCACACAGCTTCTGTAAGAATTATTTATCTATTTATCTATTTATTTATTTTAAATAAATAACGATAAATCCACTGTGGTATTGCTCCTCTGTATTATCCAACATGGGGGATGTCTAATAATGTGCTGGCCTTTTCAAAGATCTTGTGCAATGTGCCTGACAGCCCACAGGAAAATGAGCATGGCACATGCTGGTGCCATATACTTTGCAGTAGCTCATACCTTGTGTCTGCATTTCTTGTGACAACCCTGACATAGTACTCCTCCATTAATTTACATGTAGAGAACCACTACACCTTTCTATACTTTTTCTATATGGTCAGCCCGAGCTTGCCCTTCTTCAATAGTGTTGAGTCATATACATGACCTACAGCATCTAGTGCTTCAGTTTTACTATGTTTCTCTTGGTGATTCACCTTCCATTGTATCTGTTCTGCACACAAGATTAGGCCCCTTCCTTATATGCATGCTGTGTTTCCAGAGCAGCTGTATCCTATTTCCTGTAACTTCTCCATTTTTCCTTTTAATAGGATCATACCTTGTGTGCACTGCATGCTGCTAATTAATGTGACCCCACTTCTCAACACACATATAGTATTCTAGACTTTGGTGGAGGTGATAATGGTGATGCAAGGACAGTGGTCACTTTGGGTAAATATGTAGTGGGCATGCTATTGTGCTTGTCCTCTGTGCATTCCTATAGGGATTCACACTTGCTATAAGCCTTCATGTGTTTCATTTCCTTCTGTGATATATTCTGCAATTGCCATTCAGTATCTGTTTACCAGCTAGATACCAGTTAGACTACTGGCCACATATATATGTACGAGTATATCTACTCACATTTCCAGTGCTTGATTGTCTAACATGCTGCAGAGATCTGTAGACATCCTTTCATGTTTAACAATACATTGGTTGAACAACTCTACATCAACCTATAGTTATGAAGCCTCAAACTAGCCCCACATGATATGCAGGATGCAGGAGTGTAAGGCACTATACTATGGAATCTGGAAATTCTAGCTTGTTTCGTAAACCATATTTTAGTAATCGTGCTGATACCCACCATTGCCAGAGTCAGGAAAACCTCAAGAATGCACATCATCTTCTTTAACTACAGGTATGGAAGAAACCACTCTCATTTTAATATTCTAAGAAGTCGATTGAGGATGTTCATTAATTCTGCTTTATCTGGAACTGTAGACAAGGAACAGGATACGCCAACTTCTCAGGAAGGATGCTGCTACAAGAATCCACTAAAAGCTGTTTATTTAACTTCAGATAGCAAGTAAAAAACGTATAATACCACCAATACTGTTAAACACTACAGAGCAGCAACACTACAGAGTGCTTTTCGTTCTAAAAATGCTAGAACTTCATCAGACAACAACCAGCATTAAAACAAGCTTATTTATAAAGCTGATACATAGCAGATTGATTAATTAGCACCAATTAAAACTGCAGTTAAACACCATAGTTAAAATTCCCTAACTACAACCTATAATAAAAAACTGTGTCCTGTGTTTAAATACAAGAAAATATCCTGTTAATAATGTCTGTTTTAAACAAATAAAACACATCAGAATTCCTTTTAAAATAAGTAAATTGAATTCTACATAATCATACATTCTAAAAGGTGTTGTTAATATTCTGAATAACCCCAAATATTACAAAACAGTACCAGACTAGCAATCCTATAATTATTACCATGTTACCTAACACTTCCCTTTACATTAAATATATTTTTTAAATAAATGCATAGGTACTTCTATCTATTGATGTCTTAGGTAACTACCTCAGTAAGTTCTTCAGTTTTAAAATACAAGCAATTGAACAAGCTTCGTTTATTCCTTTGCTGCCCCTACAAACTAATAATGAATTAATTATGGATATTGACAGGGTAGAAGTAAGTCCGCAGTCTAACTTAAATGTCAGTCAACAACTGACTAGTTCAACTAGGGAAACCTATAATCTAAATGCTTTTAGAATAGTATTTACTTTTACATACTGTCCAGAAGCACAAACCATAGGCAAGATAGTGAGAAAGTACTGGAGTTACTTATCAATAGACAAAAGTATCTCCAGTATTCTAAACTTTGACCCAGTAATAACATATAAAAGGGGCAGAAATTTAAAGCAACTACTTGAAACAAAATCATATAATACAAAAGGGAAGGTAAATAGAGGGACGAAAAAATGTGGTGCTTGTAAACACTGTAAAGTAATAGACACATCAAATTCATTCACCATCAGGTCAGTGAGCTATGAGGTCAAGGGATCCTTTTCATGTACATCTAAAGGGGTAGTTTACCTAGCTCAATGCAAGCAATGTCCGACATTTTATGTAGGAAAAACGGACAGACGTCTAAAGGACAGAATTTATGAACATGTCTATGCAATAATAAAAAAGAAAAAAGATTCCAATGCATTGGCTAGACATTGTGACACCAACACTGGTCATTCTTTTACATTTATGGTTATAGATAGTATTGCCAAGTATAGAGAAGAAAACTAATTTGTTAATGAACCTTTTTTGAAACTAGAGTTAGAGAAAAAAGAGTTAGCATGGCAATTAAGGTTAGCAGCATGTAGGGAGCCAGGAATAAACAAAGCTTGTTCAATTGCTTGTATTTTAAAACTGAAGAACTTACTGAGGTAGTTACCTAAGACATCAATAGATAGAAGTACCTATGCATTTATTTAAAAAATATATTTAATGTAAAGGGAAGTGTTAGGTAACATAGTAATAATTATAGGATTGCTAGTCTGGTACTGTTTTGTAATATTTGGGGTTATTCAGAATATTAACAACACCTTTTAGAATGTATGATTATGTAGAATTCAATTTACTTATTTTAAAAGGAATTCTGATGTGTTTTATTTGTTTAAAACAGACATTATTAACAGGATATTTTCTTGTATTTAAACACAGGACACAGTTTTTTATTATAGGTTGTAGTTAGGGAATTTTAACTATGGTGTTTAACTGCAGTTTTAATTGGTGCTAATTAATCAATCTGCTATGTATCAGATTTATAAATAAGCTTGTTTTAATGCTGGTTGTTGTCTGATGAAGTTCTAGCATTTTTAGAACGAAAAGCACTCTGTAGTGTTGCTGCTCTGTACTGTTTAACAGTATTGGTGGTATTATACATTTTTTACTTGCTATCTGAAGTTAAATAAACAGCTTTTAGTGGATTCTTGTAGCAGCATCCTTCCTGAGAAGTTGGCGTATCCTGTTCCTTGTCTGTGGTTTGGATTACTTCTTAGTTCAATTATCTGGAACTGTGATTGAAAGGGTGTGTAGCAAGTAGTTAACATTTTGAAAGCATTTGTAGCATGACTGAGCTGCAAAGTAAACTATTAAAAATCTTTTAGATGGTATTAGTCATGGGTGGCTTCTTCATCTAGCTGGGATATCATGCCAGAGGTCAGGGACAAGCTTTGAGGAAGAACACCCAGGTGAGGGGAAGGGAGAGTGAAGGCTACTCTCTTTAGTCTGGTTGTCCTCACATTCTTTAGTCTGGTTGTCCTCACATTCTTTAGTCTGGTTGTCCTCACATTCAAGGAGGAAGGAACATGGTGGTGTGACAGAAGGTGAGATTTATGAGAAGCAGGAAGACAAGAAGAAAAATATCAACTATGTGCAGGAAAGTGAGAAAGAGGGGTTATATAGGAACAGGAAGTAACAGTAGCAAAAGGGGAAGCAGTGAGAGTGAACCTATGGTGTGCAGAAAGTATAATATGTCTATACAAAAACAGCATGATATATTTACATATCATACCTGTAGAAAAACCAATGGACAGACCTTCTAATTACAATAGAAACATGGCTAATACAGGTTATGACCTGGAATATGGATTCAAGGTGCAATGAGTTTAACATTTAAAAGGAGACAAAAGCATTTGGAAATGTGTCATTCTATATTTAGGCTGGGATAAATGAGGTCTAAAAGACACTCATGATGCAGAATTTGCTGACACAGATATTGCAACAAAAAAGAAAGAAAAGAAACTGATTCAAAGCTGCTGATTGTGATGTTACAAGTGAATTTAATGGAGAAGGTCTGCTAAACGTGTAATGAGTTTATGATTTGTATTTGTGTCTTTCCAAATATGGTTTCACTAATCCCAAGCTGTAATGCAAATTTTTATTGTGAAGCAGCCTTAATGATAAAGCACTGATGGAAGTGTGCTTATAAGAAAATGAACAAAAATGTTTACCTTGTTTTCCAAAGGCTCATATCATTTAGAGTCTTCTCATATGTTGGAACAAATTGTTTATTCAGTCAATCCCTGACTTGAATTTGAAGTTCATACAGAAAATGTTTTATTTCCATTTTGGTTAACAAATGTTTTACATTCTTTTGATATGAACTGTTGAGACATTATTATTCAAAATATGCTCTTCCTTACTATTTCATGCAAACACAACCAGGGATTGAAAAAGTCTTGCCAGGAGTGAAAACCTTAACATGACCATTTTCTCCTTTATAGAAGGCCTTTCTGATTTACAGACCACACTGCCACTGATGCTTTCCACTAGTGGGAGCCTCTGCTTATGGAAAGAAGTGCTGTATTCAACAATCTGGGGGTGCAGGTAATACTGCTTGGCTATGTAGTTTCCCATGGAAATACCAGCAGCTCCCAATTTACATTACTGAGCAATTCAGAGTCTCGCAGCTGTCTAAGTTTGTACTACTAGGTGAAAAACTAAATTCTTCAAAAGATGTCAGTCCCCTATAAATATAGTAATAATACAAGACATAGTAAATAAACAGAAATAGGAAGAGATAAGAATAAGTAAATATGTATATAGTTAAAGAATATAAATATGTCTACGAGGGTGGGAGGTTGGCATACTGGTTAAGGTCCGAACAAAGAACACAGGGATTGTTTTAAAAGGTAGAAATTTTATATATGTTATCTAAATAAAATTAAAAAGAAATAGGAGAAAGGAAGGAATACTTATCAGATGTTTCAATCTAATATTCATGAATATGTATCAGTGTTTTTAATATTAATGACACAATAGATGGAAAGGATTGGTTCATTTGAAATGGTTTTAACTGTTTTCATTGGATAACAAGGTCATGATTAAAGTATTTAAATAGTTAAGAATTATTTATGAATTTGTCTGATGAAGTCCTGATAGAGAGGGACGAAAACGCGTATTGTTTTGGTCAATGTCAATTGCGTTAATCTGTTCTTTGATTTCAATAAATTGGGTATAATCATATCCGAAGACTTTCTGCGGCTTTATTAGCATTCATTGGTGGAATACTGGTTAAGGTATTCACCCTTGTAGGCACAAATTGTAGGGTTTGATTCTCACATGGCGTAATTGGTTGGGCGTGGAATGGCTCACAACAACAGTTAACCTGGTACTAATTTATGAACTTGCGATCATATGAACAACTTTGCACATAGTTAAAATAGAAAAAATATAACATCATCTGACCTATAAATTAATAAATATGAAAATCTACCTTCCTCCCTATAGTAGACTAGGGCGATAATGTGAAGTACAGGGAAAGAAGACTGTAGACATATTCAGTTTGGTCAACTTATAATAAAAATTCTAAACACCTGTTTAACTTTTCTTATTCATAATAACTCACTGGAGGGCTTTTTTTGAGATGATGCATATTAAAAATATGAGACACATTAATATGAATCAGAACCATGAGCTAAGCATTGTTAATCTAATGGAGAGTTTGAGCGGTAGTTTGTTTAACTTTTTCAGCAAACTAGAAATATGTTATTACATGGTAGAATGTTTTCGGGTTATATCATTAGGCATTTTTTTATTTGTTTCAAAATTTTTGTCCATAGCTGAAGATTTCATTTTGTTATATATAAAGTATATAATAAGTTCTGTACATAAATGTATTTTCATTACACTTGTGTTTTTTTTCTCTCATATAAATGTTTGATTTTAAATGCATATCTATTAATATTAATGGACTGAAAATTCAGTAAGGCGGGGGAGTCTGTTCAAATACTTAGAATTACATAAATCTCAAATAGTATTTCTACAGGAAACACATTTACTTAATAAAGATATAAATAAACTTTTGTTAAAGAATTATTTGGTTTTAGTAGGTTCTGGATTTTGAGCTAAAAGAAGAGGCACCCTCATTTTACAGAAGGACTCACCAGTAATGCTTGAAGTAAAAGGTATCTTTGTTGATAAAATGGTATGTTAAGAATTGTTATAATTGAGTGGAACAGAAAACTATATACATTGGTGAACTCTTACTTGATTCCAGGGGTTGAAGCTAAAGATGCAAAAAATGACTTAGATACTATAGCCTATTACAGGAAAGGTGAAGTCATAATGGCTGGTGATTACAAATGCATTTTATCAGACAAAGATTCCACTGCAGAATAAATGCTGAGAGTTGCATATTTAGCCAAACACTTGGAGAATTTTGTAAATCTAATGGAATTAAATGATATATATATAAGCTAAGGAAAACAAACTCACTTCAGTTTACCCATTATTCATATAGATATGGAACACAAGCAAACATAGATACATTTTTTGTCTCAATCTGTTATCATATATCACAGAAGCTTCAAAGATTTCATGTCCATTATTGGACCATAATGCTATAATCTTTAATATTATTTTAAAACTGGCAATTTAATACATCACAGGAAATTATCAGTGTACATTATTAAAATAAAAGGATTTAAGGATTAGTATGTTAAAGAGATAAAAAAATGTCCTAGAATTAAACATAACTGGTGAAGTAACTGACATTGACTTGTGGGATTTCATAAAGGTTACTTAAATGAAAGAGTTACAAGCTGGTATATTATCAAAACAAGATAATTGAACAACTAATTGAATACACTACAGGCCAAAACAGACACACTAAAGTTAAATCTAATACCAAATGACATTATCAGTCAGTCTGAACATAAAAACTTAAATATAAAATATGTTGAAATTCTAAATCATAAGTTTCAATAGACCTGGAAAAACTTAAACTTCAGGCATATTCAGTAAACCCTTTAAGCTTGCATAAACTTGATCTTAGATCAAATAAAATGAATAAAGTAAATCATGTCAAAGACATTATAACACATATTAATAGTAAAAAATAAAGTAGAGCAGATATTAAAGGTATTCTTGAGGGCTTTAAAATGTTTTATGAAAATATAAATAATAATACAAATAACCTAGATAATGATGATGATGTAGTTGAATATCTTCTAAGGGAAATCTAAATGATAAAATAGCAAGTGAACAAATTAAAAATAGACCATTCACTTTAACAGAAATAAAAGATCAAATAAAAAGTAAAAAGAAATATATAATAAGGTACCAGGCTTAGATGGTCTTATACCAGAAGTATATAAAATACTACTGGATTATGCAGTATCAAATGAAATACCTTGGTATAACCATTATGTCTAATTGTAAAGAAATGATACAAACAAACTTTCAACAGGTTGTTGATAAAATTTTAAGTTTAGTCACAAATTGGAACAAATATTCTTTAAAGTATTGTTTGTCTTACAATCTTTAGTACTATCTCCACCAAAAAAAAATGATGAAGATAAATAATATTCTACATATTTTTTTTTGGCATTCTAATAAATCAAGAGTTTCCTTTGCTTGATACACAAAATGTGATAATGGTGAAATAAGATTATCTGATAGTCAATGGTATGCTACTTCAACAAGTGTAAAAGTTATAGTATTGTGGATGAATTCATCTTATGATTCAAAATGGAAACAAATACATCAAAAATATTATTAATAAATAATAAATATATAACAACCAGTCATAAACAAATAGCCCATAATAGTTTTATCTGGTTATTAAAAAAGATTTTTGCATAAATGTAATTACACCCTCTTCTCAAATTCTCTATTAAAATAGCATAATTTCCTCCTTCCAAAAGTTCACATATTCTAACCACTATATTAAAGACATATTTTTGATGTTTCCAATTGCATATACAAATGACTGCTTAGAAACTCATAACTTCAACAAAATGTAAGTATTGAAATGACAAAGTAACATAATTTTTGGCATTAATTCTTAATGGATACTAATATTATATATATACTATTGAAAATTTAAGGTGCAAATATAATCAAGATTTGGAGAATTGGTTAATTTTCCAAATATTTACAGACTTTGTGAACAAAGAGATAAGATATTTAACCTACATAAGAAATTGTCCCCACAGTTATTGGAATTATTAATAAATATCAATAATAAAATAAAAAATAAATCATATTTGTCACAAATTAATAACATTCTTAAGTTAGATTTCACATATTTAGACAAGTCCTATTGGAGCTATTCCTCAAAAATTAATAATGAAGACTTCTCTGAATAATGCAAGAAAGTAATATTAAAATCTACAGATAAAACCACGTTTTCATTATACTGAAAATTTTTCACTTGGAAATTGTTGCACAGAACATTTTTAGTTCCTAACAAAATTACAATTGCATACAAATCAAGTAGAATTATATGCTGGAGATGTGATTCTGAAATAATAGCTGATTAGATCAATATGAATGTGAAATAATTTCCCCCTTTTTTTGGGAAAGAAATTAATAACTTCATTTAAGCCCTATGGTCATACAGATGTAATATTTCTAAATTTTTAGTTTTATTTAATGCTCTGATTGCTGAGATAATTTGAAAATGCAAGTGCCTTTTCTTTAATCTATTCTTGTTATAGCCGGAAAAGTAATTACTAAAACTTGGAAAAGTAAAGTTATACCCTCTAGTGTTGAATTTATTATTATGGCAAAAATTGTTTGCAGTAGTGAATTGCATACTATAAAGACAAGAACTTCTTATATTGCTTAAACCTGGAGACTTGCTTGAAGCATTAATTGTTGTTGATATGTATAACTTTGATGTATTGATCAGCTGTGGACCTATGTAAATAGTTATTTCATTGTTTTATAATTAATTTGTTTATCTAGTGTTTTAAAATAAACAAAAAAAGATGTCAGTCACCCATTCACTCATA
The DNA here is from genome assembly GCF_019279795.1 of Protopterus annectens. Lineage (NCBI taxonomy): Eukaryota > Metazoa > Chordata > Ceratodontiformes > Protopteridae > Protopterus > Protopterus annectens. The sequence goes on along the minus strand of NC_056728.1, from coordinate 1,045,777,782 downwards.
AAGAAACAGTCATGGTGAAGGTAAGAGCAGTGAAGAAGTCTGTGAAGATGAACATATGTATGTGCATGGACATGTATGTCTATGTTTCTAGAAGCATGAATGAAGCTGCAAGCTGCATGAATGCATGTGTGTGTGTGTGTGTGTGTGTGTGTGTGTGTGTGTGTGTGTGTGTGTGTGTGTGTGTGTGCGTGTGTGTGTGTGTCTGTTTATATGTGCATGCAGTTGAATAAGTGTTTCTATGAATGAGAGTGACTATTGAGGGTGCTTGTTTTTTTGATAAATTAAGGTGTGGGGGGTGAGAGAAAGAGAGTGTGTGTATGTGTATGTGCAAGTGTTGGAGGAACCTTTTCTGATGCAATGCATGGGCTGCTAGGAAGAGCAACACAGCTATCAGAAACAACAGTGCAGGTGTTAGCCAAAGTATAATTCAGAGACATGGCAATAAACTGATAACAAAGTCTTTCTCGTTGTGGGTATATCTGTCTCAAAATCACATTTTCTCATTGCTGCAGTAATTGACTTATCTACAGAAGTCAATTTCTGATACTTGTAAGGCTTTTTGTGAATACCAGAAACTGTCTTTCATGATATTAACTTTGTAGATGTCATTGCATCACTAGAGATAATTTAGACTATTCTGGATGTTTCTGTTACTGTATTCAGAAGCACTGACAAGTGGTTATTCATGTAGCAGAGACCTTGTTCACACTGTGCATTATTTATCAGCAGCATGTTCAAAACAACCTGCAATTATTTAAATTATTTTTAATGCAATATAGCACCATTTTTAGACACACCATCCAATATGCAAGTGTCATAATTCCATTCATGTCTTTCATCCTCTGAATTAAAATTATCTAGACTTCATACATATCACAGCTTTATAGGTGATTACTAGACTAACAACCACTTTTTAAGCCTCACCATGCTTTCTGAGGGTGAGAATAAAAATCTTTATCTTATGTCTTTAAGGTAAGCACCTTAACCATTACACCACTCTCCCACGCTTTTTACTTTGTAATGCATCTGTATAGCAGATTTACCTCACCTTTACCACCTGCAGCCAAAAATATGTTTTCCAGGGCAACTATTCACTGCATTCTTAAAAAAGAGGAATGATTTTTGACAATTTTCATGAAGCATTAAGTCTGATGTTATGAAACTATAGGGATTCAACAGTTTGTTTTTGCTTTTATATGACACCTCCTGAGTATAGTTTTATGCCATTTAAGTGAACAGTGCTTCTGTGAAAGAGAAGATTAAATTTAGGCAAGGTGCATCCCTAAATCAGTTTAAACACTAAACTTGGTAAGTGCTGCCAGTGGACACTACAAAGCAAAGATAAAAGGTACAGTGCAAATTCCTGGCTAAAGTTTTAAATTTTAATTTGTTATATAGACACAATTTGTATCTACAGCTGCACATATGAAATGTGAAAATAAGGAAGTATAGCTGGGTGCTACTCATCTTTTTAATGTCTCCATGCATATAATTTGTACATGAGCCATTTCTTTCTGCTTATTGAGATACCCTTCAACTGTCCAAATTTTGAAGGGACATCTCCGAATTTGTGCAAAAATGGGAAAAGTCATGCTTTCTCCTATTAACATGGTGAACTTGGGCATCCTGAGGCAATGTAGCAACTGCCTCATGTACACTAACAACCCTCTCCTCTTATCTCCCAACACTCAGACTTGCAAAAGATACACTTATATATCCAAACTGGAAGCCATGCACTCTCCAGCCAAGACTGGAATAGCTGGTCAAGAGGAGAAGGTCAACACTTGCACCACACCACATGGAATACATAGGCCTCCAGAACATACACCGGCACTGACTTCACATAAAAATACAAACCACACACCCACCTTCACGGAGGCTCTCAATAAAAATCTACGCAAACAGCAGAGGTTTCCATAGCAGAAATGCACTGAACCACCACAACACAACACTAATCATGAGACATATAACTCTTCTACACAGTGTGCCACTCAACCAAAGCCCCTAAGGCAAAACAGCATGCCCAACACACTAGTCATAAGTGACTCAATAGTGAGGCACACTATGTCCCACTCACTAGGTTGAATAAGGAGAAAGTAACAGACAGCTGCCTGTCAGGGGCCAGGATCCACCACATAATGCATGCACGCAGGTCCCTCAACAGGTACAAATATGACTCTGACATTGTACATGTGGGTGTGAATGACCTGAGACATACCTCCCTGAACTACATGAAAAGAGACATGGAGAAGCTCTTGGAATATGTAGCCGGGTATGACCCTAGCCCTGAGCAGCATCCTGCCATCACCCAGAATGATACCACAGTACATGCAAAAATTATTTATTTCAACAGTTGGCTAAGTTTCTGGTGTCATTGCAAGTGGATCCAGTATGTGTCTGCCCGGGATGACATGATTGACAGAACTTGATGCTTTGCCAGAGATGGCCTACATCTGTCACCCCTGGGCTTCCAGACACTGGCCAACGCTCTTGCCACCCCTATAGTGCCTTTTTTAGACTGTGTCCCAAAGACCAAATTACCACTGTAACAGCTACAAACAAATGAAATCTGAGGGTCATGCTGCTCAATGCTAGAAGTCTAAATCTCAAACTGCACTCGCTTGAAGCACTCCTTAAAATGGAAAACATCAACATTTGAGCTGTAACAGAGACCTGGTTCAAAGCAGCAGAAAGCACCCCTGCACTACCAGGCTATAACTCATTCAACACCTTTCGGATCCAGAACTTGGACTAAAGCTCCAAAGGCGGTGGTGTTTCCATATTCATAAAGAATGCACACACCTCCAGACTGGTAGCCCAGCATAATGCATCAGAGATACTTCAGTTGCAGATAACAATGGATAAGACAGCGATTCAGGTTGTAGCCTTCTATAGGTTCCCAACCATGTCCTAAGACTCACACTCCATGTTCCTAAGCCCCCTGGAGAATATTAGGATCCAACATAACACTCTCATACTGGGTGACTTCAACTACCCCTCCATTAACTGGGAAAACTACTCATGTACCAATGTAGCAGTACACTTAACCGATGTTTCCTGGAATTCATTAATTCCAATGTTCTGGACCAGCTCATTCTTACCCCCCCCCCCCATTAGAGGTAGCAACATCCTTGACCTGATCATTGCTAACATGAGCAGCCATTGCTCTACACCAATTGTCAACTCCTCTCTGGTTAGATCCGACCACAAACTAATCACCTTAGAAATCCACATCCCTTCCACCCCCCAACCCTGCAAAGGTAACCACCATGAAAAACTTCTGCAAAGCTAACTTTGGGCTCCTATAAACAGAGGTGGCTAACTTCACGGCACCCATGCAAATGGAGAATAGTTGCATGACTGCCGAATCATACATCAATGCACTGTACGAACACATACACAAATGCATGGATCTCACCATACCCAATAGAACCAAGACACTCTACTCAAAAAAAAGGAAGCCAATCTGGTGTTCCCCTGCCATAAACAAACTCTACAACAGAAGGAAGAAACTGATGTAGAATAAGATGAAGTCCCAAGACTGGAAAAACTCCCTTATCAGTCTCAACAAAAAGTTGAGATCCCTCATCAAAGACTCTAAAGCTAACCACAAGTTCTTCTATAGTTATGTAAAGAATATCCATGGCAATACCTAGATTTGCTCTGAGCTACTGTACAATGGTACCTTCTATACTGAGCCAGCAGATATTGCCAATATTCTTGCTGACAGATTCAGTGCCAAATTTACCCCTCTCTCTCCACCCAAAGGACCAATCACAATACCAGTAGATTGCCAGGCACCCAGTATTACTGCTGCACATGTTAAAACAGTACTGGCCAAGGCCAGGAATATGGCTTATATGGGACCTGACAATATCCCTGGCTGTGTTCGACTTGAACTACAGAATGAACTGGCACCCCATCTATGTGCCCTGTTCAATCACAGCTTCATCTCGGGCTTTGTTCCTACCGAATGGCACACTGCTACAGTCATCCCTCATCACAAAGGAGGGCAACTGCAGACCCTGGGAACTATTGCCCCATTACCCTGATGAGTCTGATATGCAAAGTTATGGAAAGCATCATCCAAACTCTGGATCCCACACATTTTGATTTTTTGAAGGGTAGATCATGCCTGCTGAACCTGGTTGACTTCTTTGAGTCAGTCACCAGAGCTGTGGATGAAGGCAAGGTGGTTCATCCAGCCTACCTTGATCTGGCCAAGGCCTTTGATACCATTCCCCACTCAAGAATCATAAAAAAATTCACTAAGCTAGGCATCGACCCCTATATTACTAGGTGGGTTGCAAACTGGCTCACAGATGGAACTCACGGTGTGAAAGTAGCTGATTTCAAGTCAGACTACAGACCAGTCATAAGTGGAGTCCCACAGGGTTCGGTCCTGGGTCCTCTCTTGTTTGGTATCTACTTCTCTAAAGTCCAGGCCAACACAAAGGGACTCTGGCTGACAAAGTTTGCAGATGATTGCAAGTTGGAAGCTATTATTATCTCCCCAACTGATGTTGACATCATACAAAAAGGCCTCATTGAGACCGACAACTGATGTCAGAACCATGGCCTTAAGCTCAATGCCAAAACATGTGTCATTATCCCCTTTGGGAAAAGCTCAGTTGCCATGAATCACCACATTAATGGTAGTCCACTGAACACAGAAGGTGTTATAAAAGATCTGGGAACACAGGCTGACAGCAACCTCTCTTTTGACCACCACAGTGCCACTGTGGTCAAAAAGTCCTTCTATGTGGCACATCTCATTACTAAGAGCTTTGCATCCAGGAAGAAAGAGGTCATTGTCTCCCTCTACTCTTCCCTCATTAGGCCAATCATCAAGTACAATGCCTTATTTGGCATGTACCTCACTAGGCACCTGCAATAACTGCCGAAGCCGCAAAAGTACATCACAAAGATGATCCTAGTCTTTAAACACTTGTCCTATATGGACAGACTCCAAAAATACCAACTATTGCCTGTCTCATATCACAAACTTAGAGGCGATCTCTGCTTCATTTACAAAGCCATGTCTGACCCAGCTCTGTTAGAAATGCTACATCTAAAGAAATCTCAATCCCTCCACACCACACACTCCAGAGATCTCAACCTCATTACCACAATCAACAGAACATGCTGGAGGGACAGGTTCATAACCCAGAGACTGCCCATGCTATGGAATAGACTTCCCATGCATGTCAAACAGAGCTCCTCACTGGCCCTCTTTAAGAGAAATCTTGATGAGTGGACGGGAAATAGAAAATTCACCCTGGGTATCACTCCAGTAGCTCTACTCAACAGAGACACTGGGAACTAATGTTGGTGGCAAAATGCCAAGGGAATCCTATGGGCTAGGCTTATAAATATTCCAGAGCCATTAGCCTAGTACACACCAATGAACATACAAAACTATGGATGGATTGATGGATGGATGGATGGATGGATGGATGGAAGGATCTCCAATTTGTTCTCAAACTTTTGTTCTATCTCTTCTAAAAGTGGAAACTTTTTGAAAAGTTCTTTGTTAATAGTATCAGCATTTAAAGACTGTCTCCATTTTGTGAGATTTTTTATAATTATCTTTTGCTTTGTCCATAACCCTTGAGGAACAAAGTTGCCTGGGAGACTGCCTGTAAAGCATTCAAGAAATCTGTGTAGTAGTAAAATTAATGAGTTCCAGCACACATACAAACAGCATTAGCTACAGCATGATCCTACCTGTGACTGAGGCAATGTGATACAAGAAGAACTGGATGTTTTATAAAAAGTGGAATAGCAAATCCAGCCTTAGATCCACCCCAGGATTCATGAAGCTTGTGCCATGCGCCAGAGTAGCGTCGGCGATCTAGTGCCAAATATGGCAGTCGAGCGATTTAGGTAAGAACTGTTTCCACGTGCACTACCAGCGTACGCCAGAGCTGTGCAGCTCCCGGCGCATGTATGCTAATTACCCCATGCACAGCAGTGTAGCATGCAAATGAAAGTATATAGTGATTCATGAAGTTGTGCAGGCATAGCGTAAGCATGTAGAAATGTAAACCAAAAAAAAGGTTTACATTTTGTCAAACATAAAATCGGAGCCATGAAAGTGGACCAAACTTATGTATTATAATGTTAATATACGACAATGGCTAAATATATAGCCAATAGCATAAAACAACATGCACAACAATAAAAAATAACATTTAATGTCATGGCCACACCAACGTAAAGTAAAACCGCAGTGCATCGGTGCGCAAACGGGATCATAATGAAATATATTTAGATGTCATAAAAATGTAATGTAACCCAATTCATAATATCCCCATAACAGTCAATGGCATGCATGCTACACCACAACCATGGTGCAAGGGTTGCTAAGGGTCGGTGACAGTGTTCCGTGTGGTAACTAGGAATTAGCAGTCAATGCCATGGAAATGAGTCAAGTAATACTGAATTGCAAATGCCCCACCGGTGTAAGGATGTACCACATGGCATAGCATTACAACACCGAGGAGTGGCCTGGAGGTAAACATGACATCAAGAGAGGGGCGTGCCACCGTAGCTGTAAGCACATTGGATTATTGCTAGTCCATGTTGCGTGTTGCTAAGCAAAGCCGTAGGATAGGGGTGTGGAAGTAGCCATAGCTTTGCTTAGCTGAGAGCACACAAGGTAACTGAAAGTTCATGTGAACGTGGATGAAAACACACACGAAACCTGGTAAATGGCTGTGCACGGCGGGCACCACAGCTGAAACAGGAAGGATACGAGAAGACAATAAGGAAATGCTGCAGCATGGTAACTGAAGTACAAATGAGTAAATAACACCTAGAAACTCACAGTGGGCCATAGGCAACAGCTAACAAGGCTGCTAGCAGCTACCTGCAGAACAGGAAAGGGGAGGTGTGTACAGAAAAGAAAAGAAAAGAGAACTGTCACAGCAGAACAAAGCAAACTTGCAGTAGATCAGCTACATAACAAATTTCCCAACACAATCCTGGGTTCTGGAAGCGCAAAACAAGAAAGGCGGCAGCTGGATGCATGCCTGACATTGGAAGGTGAATCGGCTTGAAAATAGAAGTAAAGGGCAATAGATGAATCATGGCAGACAAGCGCAAGTCAACACCAAAGGCCCCACAATAGCAGTACCTGTTGTAAAACCAATAATTATGATACCCTGCAGCTGGAATAGCACAAACACACCCAATTACACCAGCATCATCCATTGCACAATAGTATAAGGTGTGAAAGCCCCACACACACACTTGTGTATTCCCAGACACTCTGCACCATTGGTGTATATAGACGGGGAACTTTTAATATGTATGTGTTAGGGGTTGCCATAGCTTTGATTCTCCAGCATGTGTTGGAGACTGACGGTGGTGTGGAGGATGATGCTGACAACCATCTCAGGCACTGGAAGAGGAGATGAGTGTTCAGACCCAGGGTAACCTACCAGGGGCTACATGATCTGGAGATAGTAGAGTGTTACAGGGTAGACAGGGACATCATACAGCAACTTGTTGAGCTGTGCTGGACACCCCTCAGAGCCAGAAGTAACAGAGGGGAACCCATCCCAGTGGACACGAAGGTTTGTGTAAGCTTGAGAATACTAGCCACAGGTACCTTCCAAAGGCCAACTGGGGATATCATGGGGTTCTCACAAGCATCAGCATCCAGGGTACTCCACCAGTTCCTGGATGCCATGTTACCACATGCCAATGAGCACATATACTTCCCCCGAATGCAGGAGGAGTTGGCCAGCAATATGCGTCTCTTCCACCATGTTGGGGACTACCCAGAGGTACTGGGTGCAATAGACTGCATACACATGTACATCAAGTCACCACCTGGTGAGCAGGGTAGGCACTACATAAACCACAAGGGATTCCCCTCCATCAACTGTCAGATCGTGTGCAATGCCCAGGGCATTATCATGGATGTGTATGCTGGCAATCCTGGAAGCTATCACGACTCCCACATCTGGCATGCCTCACAGCTGTATCAGGTATTTGCCAGGGTGGACATCCCATATGGCCATCGGTAGGGGATGCTGGCTATGCACTGGAACCGTGGATAATGACTCCCATCAGAAATGCACACACAGCCACACAAGAATGCCATAATGAGGCAGACGCAGAAACCAGAATCATCATAGAGCACATGTTTAGGATGCTGAAATCACGGTTCCATTGTTTGGACATATCTGGTGGAGCCTTGCAGTACTCTCCAGGAATGTGTGCCCACATGTTCATAGTATATGCCATGCTACACAATATGATCCTGCGGAAACAGCTGCAGCAGGGACAGAATGGTGAAGGCCCTCACAGCCCACCACCATTGCCAAGGGACCCACAGGCACAGGGGGACTCAGACCACGAACACCCTGTGCTAGCCCCAGTAGGTAGATGGAGGCATGCCCAGTATGCCCATGCCTTGGCAGAGAGGGAACATATAGCACACACACTGACAGTGTAGGCACTCATGGACTGATACCCTTCTCCACCTCCACACACAGCAAACATCGATGGCACACACACGACCACCTGTAAATTGTCATGTATAGGTGGTCTACTGTGTGCATCCTACATAGGTAGCCCTCAACTATTGTACACACAACCACCAGTGGCACAAGGTAAGTCAATACCTGAACAGTAAATTAAGCCATCAGCATGTGTCCATACTGTATATACAGGTATCAGCATGTGTCCATACTGTATATACAGGTTCATAGATACATAGGTAGGTACATAACCAACCGCTGAGGCCACTCATAAGCATAGGCAAAACGTGTCTGCTGTCGCCTCCCCATCAAACAACTAACTGTCCCTCTGTGGAGCAGAGCCACTTGCGGGATCCCTGGAGTGTAGCTACTGTTCACCACCCACTCTGCAAGGATTCCACGGAGTGTCAGTGAGGGATTTTGTATAATGTAATCAGGGATGTAGTTCCAAATAATGGGGAGTATCCCTGACAGGAATCTTCACAGATGTATACATGTTACATAGTATACCTTAAACACAGCTTGCATATATAGGTAGTTCTCCACAGAATAATAAACATGTGGAACACACAACTGCTGAATTGTGTGTTAATCACCCTTGCACTACCAGTGCCTGCTCTGACAGGTAAGATATCACTGCCAGGATTAGAACACGCAACCATGTACACATTTATCACAATAACATACCACTAAGCTACCTGAGATGTACCAATGACGGTTGTGTATACTGACAGGATAAAACACAAAAGGTAGGAATGTGTTGAAATAGGACAAACCGGCATGTACCCAGTGAAAGGTGTATGTTTTATACATATATATATATATATATATATATATATATATATATATATATATATACATCATCATATATATATATATATATATATAGAGAGAGAGAGAGAGGGAGAGAGAGAGAGATATGTCGATATATGGAGATATACACATATATTTAGATATGTAGATAGGTTAACAACATCTACATAACCATGGAGGTACATATAAATGGGATACCTACCACATACCGACTGCTTTACATACCGACGCGCGTAATCTCGAGGCTTAAGGTCCGAAAGAACACAGTACAGAAACACCAGATGCGCGAGGTGTAATCTCACAATGTTAATGGAGAGTTAGTCAGTGCTTCTGGTGTTGCAGTTTGGGTAGGTTACTGTGTGTACGTGTGTTTCTTAGGGCTGTAGTGTGTGTAAGTGTGTGTTCTGTGTGTGGTGTGTGTTCTTGGGGGACTGTAATGTGTGGTTGTGGGTTAACTTTGTGCGTCTGTTTCCACGACCTAGGATGTAGAATATTAAAGTAGGGGGGTGGTGTGGGGGGGTGCAGGCACCTACATTGGGTGGTGTAGGGGGGCTTGGCCACCTGTTCATACATAGTGTAGGATGGTTTGTTTGGATGTGTTGGGTAGCAGTGTGTCTGTGTGTGCATATGTGTGTTCCATGTTCGTGTTACCTGCGCGAGTTACTGTCAATGTTGGTAATGTGGGGTATTGGAGTCTGGTCCCGGTACTGTGTGCATCGGAACACTGTGGTTTTGGGATTCCATAGGTCTCCCGTATACAGCGGTTGAAGTGTTCATATATGTGTATAACATAGACCATAGCAATCACACATTCCGCCACTAGCAACCTTTATGAACAAAGGATATGGAGAGTATATGCCTATACACTATTACAAATATGTGCTATGGACATGAGCCAATGATAGTGTTACCACCTGTCCCACTTTGTGAGGGGCACTCCCTCTTTGGGTGGTTGTGTCCTGACCAAATATATTAAACGTGGCAAATGTCCTGGGATTGTAGGACATAATTATGTCCCATATGTACTGTAATAGTTGCATAGAATAGTTATTTCTGTTTCTAGAATACCTACATATTACAGGAAACAGGATAAGCAACTAAACTGCTATAAGAATAAGCTTATAATTAGGCAAGAAAGGAAAGTTATATCCCTTGTACTGATGGTGGGTTTGTGTCGGCCTGTAAAATCAGATATGTATCCCGAAAAGGGCCCACTATGGCCATATGAAAAAGTGGCAACCCTAGCCAAAGAGGGTCAGTCACCAACACAACTACGATGACTGCAAATACCTATGACAGATATACACAGCTATCATGTAGCAACATGTTCTTACATTCAGATGTATTACCGAAGGGATTCAAGGACTACCATCACCTGCATGCTATACAGGAGCCACATAACAGTGCCTTAATGAATCAGCCTGCAATTACCATTGTATTAGTCTACAAAAGGATAGGTGTTCAAATAGGGAAGGAACCCTCACGCACATAGTGATTATGTATAAAAGCAGTTCCTACACACCTGCATCTGCTAAGCACACCCACCAACATCCCCCCCACACCCAAACATATTACAATACAAACTGTAATAACATCACAAATCATTTACACACTGTATGACATCTGCAGAAGCCTTAACATACCTTGTCAGAGACACACTAACATGGCCCTATGTGAAATAGCTGCTGTTATACAATGGAACAGTTGCTGATGTAATAGGGTTTGTTTGCACTAATCCCATTTCAGAGGGTTGTGCATACACCGGGATGTGTTAGCAATTAGTGAGTAACAGCACAGTATGCTACACTTGTACACCAAATCAAGGATGTCTGGTGAGCACACTGTACACCACATAACAGTTCATGCATAGCCATATGGCCTTGAGCTGGCCAAACATCCTTGCCAGACTTAAACATCTGCAGAAGTATCAGGTACAAACAAACCCTGCATAAGTAGCACTTGTCCGAAATATAACAGCTGTACTCACATGTAGTACTAAATCATCTAGTCATTGCACACAGTCCACGGGAGTCATGAAGCTAATATATCTCTGTGTGTCTCCATATATCTGTTGAAATATATCGCAATAACACATCTAGGCCATTTCCCTCAAAAGTAAGGCAAACGGACAACGCCCAAAATGAGTACTCACTTATATACCACTGTTGCCATGATATCGGCTAATGGAGTAGCTGCACAGCTGATGTGCATCCAATTAACTAATTTGTACAGCAATTGGTGAACAGGATACCACATGTTACCGATATGTAACTAGAAAAGGATGTGTTATCACACATTCAAACCATCCGTATATACCAGCGGAACGTTACAAAGAACATTGAAACACAAACCGAAAAGGATTGAATCAACAGTTAACGACACCTCTTGTTACTAATAAGGTATGTAGAACAGTCAGTATGTCTGTGTATGTAGTACTATTCTGTAGTATTTAAAGTGCACGCAATCCATATAGTGGAAATAGTTATCTTGTAGTGACGTATTGTTGAGCATAGTAATGCTTGTAGTATTTGTGTGTACTTCTGTAGGTCACAAAGCAAACACCACATACACCACAAGGGATGCTATATAAGGGCTTTTAACAGAAATACTCCTCTCCAGCTGATGTCATTGGCAGGGCTGGTCCAGCAAGTATGTGCTATAACAGGGGATAGTATACGATGATATATTGTAACTGTAGCCATATGTATGGGTGTATTACAGAGAATAACATGTGGAAGGTTGGGCCACTGTACAAATATGTTTTGCATTGTGGGATATTGTGCCAATAACTGTGTAATGTACAGTATTGTAGGCAGATATGTATTACAAGCTACATAGCATTACTGTAATGTTAGGCAAACATTAGTTATGTCAATTGGCATTTACAATATACAATAACAGGATACATATGTATTTTCGTGAGCCGACAGTTTATCAGCATGATAGCAAAGCAAAATGGAAGAGCAATTTAACTATCCATGCACATAAGACATGTAATATGTGCAAAGGTAGGTACTAGGCTGTCTTACCAAGGGTATCTGTAAGCCTAGCTAGCATGTGTTGGCTTTCACCACCCCCATAGGTTGATTCCCTGTGCCTCTGAATGGCAGAGCCAATAGTTCCCTGTGCCTCTGTCCAGCAGAGCCACTGCAGTGTTCCCTGGGATACATGTCTGTCTCCCATCCACACGTCAAGTTTTCCCTTGAAGAGTGCTCATGAGGGTCCCTGCCTGATGTACATTGGAATCATGTTCCAAAGCATAGGGAGTGCCTGGGTCAGGAATCTAACTGTGCTGCACATCCTACTCATCATTGTGGTTAGGTGTATATCACTAGAGCATGTATCTCTCAGGGGCGTCTGTTTAGGTGGAGCATATCCAGCAATACAGGGTTAGACATGGACCTTGTACATCAAGCAGAGATCACCTGTGAGTATGCGGTATGTAACTGAGTACAGCTGGGGTTTCGTAGGTTGGGCTGCATAAGTCCTCTGTTTGAGGTCAGTAATCCTCTTGGTGTGGTACTGGTGTGGTCTTCCAAGCTGTTGCAGTTGTCTTATAAGGTATATCCCAAATGGGGTGTTGTATCCTTTAATGGGTCTAATATGACATGTGTAGAGTCACAATGGCCCCTCTGATCTGGATGTGAACCCATTAGAGATTAGGGGGGACATGTCGAAGGATATTCTAACCACCTTGTCATTATGGGTATTGAATAAGTGATTGCTATCTCCTGGGGTTTCCGGATCTCGTATTACCTTTTCTCATTTGTAGGGGACTAGCACCTATGTGGTAGTCTGCGAGTAATTAATTATATCCAAAGGGGATGATTAAGCACTTGTAGGCATTCAGCTTGACGTCATGGTATTAACACCAGGTATCCATCTCAGTGCGACCCTTCCAGAGGGTGTCTGTAACAGCTGGGGAAACAATTATGTCCCTAGTTTGCAGTCGTCAGCAAACCTTTTCAGCCAAAGCCCTCCTGTGCATGTCTGTACATCAGAGAAGTATATACCGAACATGAGGGGTCTTAGGACTGAGCCCTGGGGGACGCCAGTTGCAACTGGTATACAGTCAGACCTAGGGTATGCATCTCCCACTGTGTGGGTTCTGTCCATGAGCCACTTTGCAAACCACCACATGACACAGGGGTTAATGTTCAGGTGGATGGGTATGTTGATAATACCAGAAGGAGGAATGGTGTTGAAAGCCTATGAGAGATCTAGGTAGGCTGTGTGGACCTCCTTACCCTCATCTAATGCCTTGGTAACTGACTCTAAGAAGTCCACCAGGTTTAGGAGGCATGGTCCAGCCTTAACTATGCCAAACAGGGAGGGGTCAAAGGTTGGGAGGTACCCAATGTCTTTGTGACAGTGATCCATGATGTGCACCATAGCCTTGCAGACCAGGATAGTCAGGCCTATAGGGAAATAGGTCCCATGGTCCATTGTGGTGCCACTTTTGTGGAGTGGGATAACTGTTGCTGTGTGCCATTCAGGGGGCAGTATGCCTGATGTGAGGCTATTATTTAACATGGTGTGTAGGTGGGTAGACAGTACGATCTGAAGTTCATGTAAAACACAGCCTGGGATGTTGTCCAGTCCCATGGATGCTGTGATATTGCCTTTAGAGTGTGCAGCTGCCAGGATGTTGTCAATATCAATTGTTTCTGTAATGTTCGTGCCTTTGTGCTGTAACTCAGAGCAGAGCTGGTTGTTGATATCGAGATATGTGACATAGCTATAGAATGCTTTGTGGTTGTTGTTGGTATTAGTTGCATTATAGATTTCGTAGCTAGCATTGGAGGATGTTATAAGAGATCTCACCTTCTTACTGAGGCTGGCCAGGGATCCCCTCCATGCATGGTATTGTACTCTCATTTGCAAAAGTGTCTTTTTTTCCTGTAGTAAAATATGTTTATGGCAGGGGGCCGCCAGATTGGTTTAGTTAATTAGGAGTATAGCATCCTGGTTCTGTTTGGGATAGCACAAGCCATGCACTCCTGTAAGTGCTTAGAGAGTGCATTTCTGTAGGATTCAGCAGTTGTAACAGTACTGTCCATCTGCATGGGTGTCATGACGTCCACCACGTCCGTCTTAAGAAGCATGTAGTTGGCCTTGTAGACATATTATACTGTGGTTCCCTTAATGGTGGGGTAGGTGCAGGATGTGGATATCAACAGTGTTCAACACATGGTCTGATCGGACCAACGGGGAGTTGGCTTCATGTGTGGAGCACCAATCACTCATGTTGGTAATGACTAGGTTTAGGATATTGTTGCCCCTGGTGGGTGTGTGGATATGTTGAGTCAGGGCATTGGTGTTTATGAATTCCAGAAACCATTGAGCTAATGCGTTGGTACACAAGTAGTTTTCCCAGTTAATGGTGGAGTAGATTCAGTGAGACATATGTGATGTGTGGTGTTGTATGACTGTGTACCTTCTCCACATGACAGTCAGGGTCAGACTTGGTTGGAGAGACCTTTACCTCCAGTTTGGCTAGATGAGTGCATCTATCACAGGTTGTAGTGTTGGGTGGTAGGCGAAGAGGCTTGTCTGTGTACATGAGGCAATGTGTACATTGCCTCAAGATGTCCAGATTCATCAGATAGACAGGTGAGAACACTGGCAGTTGACTCTTGGACATGCCTGAATATAGAACTACATTCACCTAGATAAGTGAGCAAAGTGAGTACAAGAGCTACATTACTCTACGCAAGTGAGAAAAGTATGTACAAAACCTGTTCACCCTTACCTGTAGGTAATGTGGAAGACTGAGTGCTATAGTAATTATTAGCTTACGCAGTGTTTACAAGCCTTGAACAAGTGCTTAGCATGAATAAGCAATCCAGATAGGGTCTTGGATAATATAAACTCATGCCCCTCCCCCCCAACAGGTACACAAGCATATATCAATGTACACCACAGATCCCCTGTACCCACAACTATGCAGGTACAAGCTGCACTCAGTCTGCATGGGACCTGCCCACATCACAGGCTGTATCATACACATATGGCAAAACAAGATGCTCTCCACGTACACATCATGTAAAACATAGCTCCATGTCAGGTTGTGTACACACTGAATGGTACACACCAACAGGTATCACAACCTACTAAGGGGAAGACACCACTGATAATGGGAAGTACTGCACTACTACCCTGCTGAGTCTGGTCTGAAAGGCCATGGACCTTGATCACTTAAGTGATGTCAGCAGTACAGATGTAGATGACAGTATGGTTAATGTCACACTGCATATCATAACCTTGCCAGGTCATAGGACATCATCACCCATACTGTGTACCACCTACACTCGGTATACTAGATGTACATTCCTATGTCACAGGAGTGTTTTGCAATAGGACTGCTGGCAGAACCAACACTACCGAAGGTGTCTGAATAATACGTGATCATCGCACCCAGTGGCAGCTACAGAATGTCAGGGTTAAGGAATTTTATTCCCCCTCATTGTAGTCCATACCTCACAGACAAACAGAAGGCATCTGCCTATTGAAGTATGTGAATGATTATGACCTAGGAGCAATAGTTGACTCGCATTGTCACCCCTATGTTAATAACCCTGTACCCATGAAGTACCACCTAGGCAGCGGTCAACATGATGGACACTTGTGTGTGAGGGATGCAGCTGGGCAGTTGTCTTTCCTGTGATAGCTACATCACCACACCTGTCAGGTAGTCATATGTGGCAACCCTAATAATGATAGGGTGCCATTCATGAGTATAGAGAACATTGTCCAGCCATACAGAACACTCAAGTGACCCATATCAGATCACATATTTCCTTTAAGGGGTATTGGCCATGTGCAGATGGCCTACACCAGCCTTCTCATTCCCCATCTCCACTATGTAGTATGATGCATACCCTGAATAAATCCATGTCTAACCCAGTGATGTCAGACATGCTGCACGTACTCATCCTGATCTCGAACACATACTTCATGGACATCCACCTACCACATGCTGGACAGATCCTTGTCCCATACACTTGACATAGTCCTGCCATACTATGCATTCCTGTCCGTCAAAGCTGCACATCGCTCCCCTCTCAGACATGGTGTGAGGACCGCATGGTAATGCATGGTATGTGTATCATTAACCCTGTGGATCAGTAATGTGGCACTGCTCCACCTGGCCCCACAGACCACCTGCTGGCTACTGCCAGGTAACCTTTCATCCTAGATTCATACATGGCCCATGGCATATAGCCCACTAGTAGACTTTGACTGTACATGCTATAGTTAATATCCATCCCTGCAAATACCATCTGGCTAGCCAGTGTCCCATGTGTATCACATGTGCAACACAGGTGATACATGGCAGGATGTTGAATCGCTGTACAGTGCCATGTAGATGTATATGGCAGACCACATACATGTAAAACCTTATGTGAGCATGTCTGCAGGGTCAGAGGTCATGTCTGTTAAGGCAGTGTAAGTCCTTATATGTGACATATACATTGCATCAAGGTTGACTGGATTAATGTGGACACATCCAGCCATGTGCTGATAGGTAGTAACACCAGTACAGGCAAACAGACATGCCCACATCAAGACAGCAACCACATGGAGTATGAGCAATGTAATCATGTGACACACACACATATATGGTGATAATATCCACTCAACATTGAGTGTCACATGTGTGTGACACAATCACATCAGTGTCATGTAGGTTTGCAAATACAACTATTTAAACTGAATTAATGTGATACACATGTATGTTCAGCTGTAGCTCTGTATGTCTCTGAGTTACTGTGACCTGTCTCCATCATTATGTCTTCCAGGTATGCTGCGTGCAAGGCTTCCTCCTTTTACATGCTTGGAGGATGAGGCCCTCATCCCATACCTACTCAACAATCACAATATCCTGTTCAGCCATGTGCTACAGGATGCACAGCAGTGGGATGCCCTGTGGATGGAACTTCGCAGGAGGGTTAATGATGTGGGTGGCCACAACCGCACATACCAGCAGGTACACAGACACTGTACAGACCTCATTAGATGGGTGAAACAGCGTGCAAATGCAATCACCAGGGAACAATGTGCAACAGGTGGTGGACCATCAACCCAGCCCCCACTCACACATACTGAGGAGCTTCTGGCCAACCTGGGGACACCTGCAGTACCCCATCTACAAGCCTTAGCCGATATTGTGGAGGTGGGTGTCTCTCAACCACTGAGCCTGGAGTTGCCTGGTAAGTCAGTACTGCACCTATAACAACTATATTCCATATAGCTGCATGTGTCACTGTACAATATGTAATGTAACATCATATGCAAGGCATGTATACACACATGCCACATACTATAGTATGCTACTCTGTGTATGCACACATGTGCATACACCATAGTATAGTCTAATGTACTGGTGTATGTGTTATGCACATTGCTCCCTGTAGCCTTTATACAGGGGTGGATTATGCTCATACTGCTGTGTTACTCCTATTTAGGTATCTCTGGTGTTCCGCTGTGACAGCAGCCTGTTGCAGGTGAGAGTGTTATTATTTTCAGGAACCGTAATGCACAAATCTATCTTCCATGTGGCCATTCACAACATGTACACATAATGTATAGTCCTGTCACAATATACAGGTCAGAACTGCAATGCGCCACAATGACTACCCATGTCCACCACTTGCAAACTATGTGAATCATCTCACCGACATGAATCCTCACAAACTTTATTGCCAGATGTGTTGACAGCTGTGCATACAATGGGAGGTGCTGTTCACTTTAGGGACATACAACAGATCTGATCTATACATGTGGTGAATACAAACAGTACTACACAGTGTGCTGGAGTATGGCCAGCACACAGGTTTCACCGATGTGGATCATAGCCCTGCTATGAATGCCACACAATGTGATGTGCTATCTTGACATGTCCATGACATCTGTTGGCCTGGCTGCTACACTGCCTACCTAACCTGAAAACATATCCCACATACCACCCTTTGTCTGCATAACCCTGTTGTCAGTGGAGCATTCATGTCATATGGGACAACACAGACATGTGAAATAGATGCCCATCACAATAATTTGGACAACACATGTACACACCTTGCCATGGAGAATGGCCAGAGACATGGAGCAACACACACAGCAGACGTGTTGTGATTGTGTGTACACCCTGTCATACAATGACTACACATGGTTCAACCATGGCCTTTGTATAATGGTCATAATGTAGATGTGGAACACTAGACATCCTACAGGCCTGTGCACATCTTGTGTAGGCATAACATCAATCCACCACATAAGATGTGTTGAACATCTTGAGGGTGTTGCAACATGACAGCAGTCACCTGTACAGTATCCACATCAGGCCACAGATACAGATCATTCCCATTGCTGGTGATGGACATAAATTCCATACTAGCTCCTCATGTGTGTGTGGTACTCAGATGTCATGTGGGACATGGTGTACCAACGTGTTTGCCATGTCTGGCCATAGTTGCCAGGCTGCAGAAAAATGATTGCAGATGTGCAGGAGTGTCATCCGTATACCCATCATTGACCTGTGTCACAACTTCCACATCATGGTTTAGTGTCTATACACCTCAGTGACGTGGGTCACATTCCACAGTATATATGTATTGTATCTGAACACAGTCATGGCTATGAACCCTTTCTGTAACTCACACTGTATAGCACTACAGACGCCTCATGATTCCCTGCAATGGCCATGAACATCAGCTAAATTTGCAGTATATCTGTAGGGTGGGCAGACAACACTGAATTGGTACACCATTGCCCCACTGTATATTTGACAGGACACCATTGTGTTAAACATATATGCATGTCATTGCACACGTCAGCAGATCACATGTCATACTACATGTGATTATCAAGGTTATATGCCACACATCAGTCAAGTGTACTGTTAACCTGTGCTGGTCCACATGGTGTAACACAGGGATGTATGCTAACCACTACTATGATTGTGTAATTTGCATGCCGTCTGCTATGACACATGCATGCTGTTGTGTGCAACCTAGGGATGTTTTGGAACTTTCTCCCCAGTGACCTGACCTCCCTTTCTTCACTAATACAATTTAAAATCAGGCTTAAAACCTACCTCAAATCCCATTGGTTATGCACCTGTACGAACCCAGACTAAATTCTCATGTCATTTTTTTTCACAAAGATACCTGTCTTATTACTGTATATACTAACTGCCTAATGAAAACCATAAATATAACAGGCCTTAAAATGGATTAGATTCTCTATCTATATCCAAAAATGTCTTTCAGACTACCTACTATGTTAACAAAAGATACTTATCATAAGATTCTGCAATAAAATGTGTTTTGGGTTCTCCCCGCGCCTCTGCTGAAAATGGACATGTATTCAGCTGGACTAGCTCGGTCAACAAATGTAAAATAAAAAAAATAAAATAAATAAAATGTATGATAACTACCACTATTATTGTCTGCGCTGCATGCCGTCTGCCGTATCACATGCATGTTGCATGCCTTCTGTCATATCATATGTGTGTGTGTGTGTGTGTGTGTGTGTGTGTGTGTGTGTGTGTGTGTGTGTGTGTGTCTATTGTATAGCTTAATATGCACAGTTCTTGTCTGCCCTCCTGCGGTACATCAGATGTTAGTGTCCCCACAGACTCTCGCAGTGATGATGAATGTATGATTGGGACACAGGCAGAGTTGTCAGGGGCTGAAACTGTGCCATTGGTTGCCATTCCATCTATATTCACATCATACCTGCACACAGATCCCATACCTGCACATACCCCATCACCAGTGGCCACAGAGGAAGGACAGTTGGCACATAGTAGGTTGGAACAGGAAAGTGTGGTGGCTATGGAAGGTATGCCTGCACACCATGGTGTCAACCAAACTACTGGTGGTGCCCCACACAGGCATGTGGCCAGTGTTGCTCATAGGAGGACCTCTGGCCAACATGCTCTTGCATGGCAAAGCGCAGCAGCTGGTGTCACCAGACGCATGTTTCAGGCTGTAATGGAGGCACAGGCACGTGCTGAATGGTGCAACAGAGAAGATCAGAGGCTACAGAGTGCTGCTGTCCGTTCTTTAAACAACAGCCTCCAGGTGATGGTTAATGCTCAACAGCAGATTGCTGATGCTTTGGATAGACGGTTGGGTGACATGGTTGGAGTCCTTGACCATGGCATGACAATCCCCGAGCGTGAGCTGTCTGTGTTTGAACATCTGGTAGGAGTGAGTTGTCAGCCACATGGACGTAGGCCTGCTACATCATCTGTGTCAGGTCTACGTGTACAAGCTACCACACATGCCCGCTCCCATAGTGGCAGTAGCAGCAGCAGGGCATCTGGTGCTGTGCTGTCAATACTATGATACAGCAGGCCACATGCACATGGCCCAGGATGATTCCAACAGGGACACGGTTCCAGTGGACTAGTGACATCAGACAGTACCCAATCTGCACCTCTGTCTGGTAGTTTCCATGCAAACCCTGGCAGACACAGGTCACATGTCCATGGCCGGACACCGTGAACTGTAAAACCTCACCTGTACAGTCTGCAGCTGTCAATAATACCCCTGTGTAGGCCAGACACATGGGAGAACTGTGTGCAGACACATACGCACACACTGTACACATATGTAGGGCACAACTACACACACATGCATAACATCCACGCATGCCCAATTAGATCAAAGGCCCAAACCCACACACATGATGTCATCCAATGGTGCAGCCTAGACCTCTGGCAAACATTAACACCCTGTGCATATGATGATGCCTGTGCCGCATCCCTGACATCCACACCATCGGTACAGGGACATGCTCATATGGTCTGATGCACAGAGTGAACAGACTAGGATCATACGTGTAGTTTACAAATGTTGAGGACTGTTGACAGGCAGCAGATATACCATGTAGTACAGGTGTACAATATTGTTAACAGTATCTTGTGTAACAACAGTTCAGCATAGGCCTCCGGCAAACATTAACACCCTGTGCATATGATGATGCCTGTGCCGCATCCCTGACATCCACACCATCAGTGCAGGGACATGCTCATATGGTCTGATGGACAGGGTGAACAGATTAGGATGATATGTGTAGTTTACAAATGTTGAAGACTGTTGACAGGCAGCAGATATACCATGTAGTACAGGTTTACAATACTGTTAGCAGTATGTGTCTTGTGTAACAACAGTAAATGCATGTTGGTCATGATGTTCTGCTGTCAATCTTCAGGTCTACTTGCACGTGCCAGTGGATGTCAGTGTTTGCAGTTAAGTGTCCCATATGTCAATGTGGACTACTCACAGGTATGTATGAATATACCAGAATGCACCATGTAGCTTCCACATACCAGTGAGAATGTCCCATGTTACAAACATGTCTATTGTTCCAAGAGCATGATAGCTGTGCATTAAGCTACTGTGGCCACAGACATGACATCCATAAAGGGTGACATCACAGGTACAGTTACATGGAGTGGTGTGGTAAGAGAGTGGTCTAGCTGATTACAAGGGTAGAGGCCAGTGGGAAGTGTGATGTCTCAATGGGAATCAGTAATACACATTCCCATGACAGGATGCCAACAAACAACTACATCCACACACTCAGGTATTGACACACATGTATTCAGTGACACTGTAACACACACACACTCACGGCTTCACCGACACAGTAACACACACTTGCACACAGTTGCTACTGGTGGGATGAGGACTCCTGCCTATGTGCAAATCATCATTACAGTGCTGTGCACCTACATAACGTGCCACATAAATACACATATACAGCTATTCAGTATGGCCTAAGATCGGGGACATCAACATGGATAGTAGAATTCATCACATGGATGGTGGGAGGGGTCTTATCAGTTCAGTATGATAACATACATCCTCACCACAGGGAACAGTCAGCCCTACATACACACACTGTGGCATTCAATAATTAATACACCTATGTCATGCACATACAGATACCTCACATGTGTGAAATACACACCCCTGCCTATGTCCTGCTTTCTATATTACAGTCTGTACATATGTGTACACTAGTGTACAGGAGAGTGAGCAACAATTGATATGCATTCCCCACAATACGTGACATATATGGACACACACACAACCACACATGCCAGTACTGTGAATCTCAGACCTGCCTAGTTCATATTATATATGTCAGAAGTACAGCAGTATTGCACACGTTACAAACTGTACTGATGCTTCCTGTACCAACAGTGCTGACATATGCACTAGGGACGCCATATCTATTAACAGGTGTCAAGTGATTTACCTTCGCTGTCACCAAGACCGCTGTCTGAGTTGTGTGTTATGTCCTTCAGTTAATGAAACCATTGCTTACCAGTTACATAGGGTATTGTAGGACCACTTGTGACACACCTGTGAGCTATCCACAGCAAACATCTATCTACAAAGATGCCCCACCACTTAGTTATTTCAACACATCTGTCCATGCCTGTGGTACATATTTCTGTACATTCAGCATATCACCATATACAGTCGGCAATGTTGAGGCTGCATTGCAGCTGCATGATGTACAAGGATACCCGCCACCTGCATACATCAGCAACTGCACACGCATGTTATCTGAATGCACAACACTACGTGTACAGGTGTGTAGGTCCTACAGTCCTGACATTTGGTCATGTTTGTAGGCATTGCAAATGGTGGATATGTGTAATGACATACATGACACATGGACTGTTGTATGATATGATGGGTGACCAGTACAGAGGGATGTTACCTCTGTCAACATTGATATCACACCTTATGTACTGTTAGCATTCAGCAGCCATGGACCTACATTCCATGTGCATGTGTGTAATGGCTGTAGCCACCTGTTTGCACAAAGGACTACAACAGCTATGCTATTTACAGATATGTTGTGTGTGTGGCATGTACATACCTAGGGCAGGTACATGTATGTCGTATCCATACATGAGGGTGTGTACTGGTGTACAATAACAGACCTCTACTAATGGTGGAAAGTACTGAGGGCCCCTGGTATGTGTACAGCTGATCTGGTCACAGACAGTGGTATCATTGCATTGCATAACACATGATGCAACTGTGTCAGTACATGTGTACTCTCTACAGTTGATGTAGAGTTTAATACAGTACACAGGTCAAGGGTCACATGGTAGTGTATGCATCTATGTCATACAACATGTATGGTTGTGTGTTGGTGGTCTGAGGGCATGGTGTTGTCTGCAGTTTACATCCTAGAATGCAGCATGTGACACTGTGTCCTGCACATGGCTCATATGTGATGCTTTTTATGGGGGGACTGGTCAGTACATGTGAGTGGCCTTTATGTATATGGGTACACCACCTGGAGTGGTCCGCACCTGTGTTATGGCTCACATGTCTGGTTCTGAGGTATATGGTGGTAGTGCTATTGTGCACTACAGAGACATCAGCCAGGTGTTCCTCACTGCACAGATGTTAGTACTCTCCACTGTTGGACCTAAAGTGACCAGCTGTGAATACGGATGCTACACATCTAGCACTGGTTATCATAAGAAAACAATGCAGTTGTCCTGTAGGTGTATGGGAGTTAACCTGTGTTTAGGACATTTGCCTTGGAATGGCACTGTGTTGGCAGATGCGACTTGGGTAATATCCACACTCCCTTGTATCATGGATGCATATGATATGTGATAAAGGCCTGCTGCTGTCAGCCATGTCATCCTAGAATGACAGCTGATGTTGTGTAAAAGACCGGTGTCAAATATATGTAGAGCAGCGTTCCCACTAACAATGACAACTACTAACACCAGAGCCCATTACAATGTGTTCTTTACGCCTACCTGTAATAGCATGGCCACTGTGGCCTCCGTGTTTAACATCAATGCATCCCAGTCAGCCCTGTGCTACTAGGAGTATGAGCATGCCCAGTATATCCTTGTGTAGATGGACACAAAGTAGTGCATTCCGACCAGCTCTGTACTACTAAGTGTGTGAGCATGCCCCCTGTGCTACTAAGTGTATGAGCATGCCCAGTATATCCTTGTGTAGATGGACACATAGTGCATTCTGAACAGTCCTGTGCTACTGTGTGAGCATGCCCAGTGACACCTTGTGTTGGTTATGTGCCTCTGTATGGGCATGGCCATTGTAACCCTGTACAGTGGTAGTAGTCATCCATTCCACAGATGGGCATACTCCAGATCAGGATGGATTCCTACTTTAAACACACAGGTTCACAGGTATGTACATCTTAACTGCCAACATCTCTGTTGATGTCCGCATTCCCAGATGGTCATAATGACAGCCTTGACATGTGTAGTCTGTGTGGCACGATTTGTAAGTATGTAGTATTGTAATAGTATTCTGTAAATAGGCAGGTGTTCCACTCCGCCACTGGTGTGTGTGTGTGTGTGTGTGTGTGTGTGTGTGTGTGTGTGTGTGTGTGTGTGTGTGTGTTTATGCTTGTCCCCATTTGCCGGTGGACTCTAAATTGCTTTTAGACTGCCCACACTCCATAAATTTCTTATACCCACCGTTAGCAAGGCCAATGATGTCACCCATCTACAAATACAGCTCTGGGAGTGCTGTGTCCCATTCACCCATCTACAAATTTTTCCCCTCTCATGCGGAGTGCTGCCTAATTCTAC
>NC_056728.1:1045692987-1045752358 GCF_019279795.1 Protopterus annectens | reverse complement strand
CTGTACACATATGTAGGGCACAACTACACACACATGCATAACATCCACGCATGCCCAATTAGATCAAAGGCCCAAACCCACACACATGATGTCATCCAATGGTGCAGCCTAGACCTCTGGCAAACATTAACACCCTGTGCATATGATGATGCCTGTGCGCATCCTGACATCCACACCATCGGTACAGGGACATGCTCATATGGTCTGATGCACAGAGTGAACAGACTAGGATCATACGTGTAGTTTACAAATGTTGAGGACTGTTGACAGGCAGCAGATATACCATGTAGTACAGGTGTACAATATTGTTAACAGTATCTTGTGTAACAACAGTTCAGCATAGGCCTCCGGCAAACATTAACACCCTGTGCATATGATGATGCCTGTGCCGCATCCCTGACATCCACACCATCAGTGCAGGGACATGCTCATATGGTCTGATGGACAGGGTGAACAGATTAGGATGATATGTGTAGTTTACAAATGTTGAAGACTGTTGACAGGCAGCAGATATACCATGTAGTACAGGTTTACAATACTGTTAGCAGTATGTGTCTTGTGTAACAACAGTAAATGCATGTTGGTCATGATGTTCTGCTGTCAATCTTCAGGTCTACTTGCACGTGCCAGTGGATGTCAGTGTTTGCAGTTAAGTGTCCCATATGTCAATGTGGACTACTCACAGGTATGTATGAATATACCAGAATGCACCATGTAGCTTCCACATACCAGTGAGAATGTCCCATGTTACAAACATGTCTATTGTTCCAAGAGCATGATAGCTGTGCATTAAGCTACTGTGGCCACAGACATGACATCCATAAAGGGTGACATCACAGGTACAGTTACATGGAGTGGTGTGGTAAGAGAGTGGTCTAGCTGATTACAAGGGTAGAGGCCAGTGGGAAGTGTGATGTCTCAATGGGAATCAGTAATACACATTCCCATGACAGGATGCCAACAAACAACTACATCCACACACTCAGGTATTGACACACATGTATTCAGTGACACTGTAACACACACACACTCACGGCTTCACCGACACAGTAACACACACTTGCACACAGTTGCTACTGGTGGGATGAGGACTCCTGCCTATGTGCAAATCATCATTACAGTGCTGTGCACCTACATAACGTGCCACATAAATACACATATACAGCTATTCAGTATGGCCTAAGATCGGGGACATCAACATGGATAGTAGAATTCATCACATGGATGGTGGGAGGGGGTCTTATCAGTTCAGTATGATAACATACATCCTCACCACAGGGAACAGTCAGCCCTACATACACACACTGTGGCATTCAATAATTAATACACCTATGTCATGCACATACAGATACCTCACATGTGTGAAATACACACCCCTGCCTATGTCCTGCTTTCTATATTACAGTCTGTACATATGTGTACACTAGTGTACAGGAGAGTGAGCAACAATTGATATGCATTCCCCACAATACGTGACATATATGGACACACACACAACCACACATGCCAGTACTGTGAATCTCAGACCTGCCTAGTTCATATTATATATGTCAGAAGTACAGCAGTATTGCACACGTTACAAACTGTACTGATGCTTCCTGTACCAACAGTGCTGACATATGCACTAGGGACGTCATATCTATTAACAGGTGTCAAGTGATTTACCTTCGCTGTCACCAAGACCGCTGTCTGAGTTGTGTGTTATGTCCTTCAGTTAATGAAACCATTGCTTACCAGTTACATAGGGTATTGTAGGACCACTTGTGACACACCTGTGAGCTATCCACAGCAAACATCTATCTACAAAGATGCCCCACCACTTAGTTATTTCAACACATCTGTCCATGCCTGTGGTACATATTTCTGTACATTCAGCATATCACCATATACAGTCGGCAATGTTGAGGCTGCATTGCAGCTGCATGATGTACAAGGATACCCGCCACCTGCATACATCAGCAACTGCACACGCATGTTATCTGAATGCACAACACTACGTGTACAGGTGTGTAGGTCCTACAGTCCTGACATTTGGTCATGTTTGTAGGCATTGCAAATGGTGGATATGTGTAATGACATACATGACACATGGACTGTTGTATGATATGATGGGTGACCAGTACAGAGGGGATGTTACCTCTGTCAACATTGATATCACACCTTATGTACTGTTAGCATTCAGCAGCCATGGACCTACATTCCATGTGCATGTGTGTAATGGCTGTAGCCACCTGTTTGCACAAAGGACTACAACAGCTATGCTATTTACAGATATGTTGTGTGTGTGGCATGTACATACCTAGGGCAGGTACATGTATGTCGTATCCATACATGAGGGTGTGTACTGGTGTACAATAACAGACCTCTACTAATGGTGGAAAGTACTGAGGGCCCCTGGTATGTGTACAGCTGATCTGGTCACAGACAGTGGTATCATTGCATTGCATAACACATGATGCAACTGTGTCAGTACATGTGTACTCTCTACAGTTGATGTAGAGTTTAATACAGTACACAGGTCAAGGGTCACATGGTAGTGTATGCATCTATGTCATACAACATGTATGGTTGTGTGTTGGTGGTCTGAGGGCATGGTGTTGTCTGCAGTTTACATCCTAGAATGCAGCATGTGACACTGTGTCCTGCACATGGCTCATATGTGATGCTTTTTATGGGGGGACTGGTCAGTACATGTGAGTGGCCTTTATGTATATGGGTACACCACCTGGAGTGGTCCGTACCTGTGTTATGGCTCACATGTCTGGTTCTGAGGTATATGGTGGTAGTGCTATTGTGCACTACAGAGACATCAGCCAGGTGTTCCTCACTGCACAGATGTTAGTACTCTCCACTGTTGGACCTAAAGTGACCAGCTGTGAATACGGATGCTACACATCTAGCACTGGTTATCATAAGAAAACAATGCAGTTGTCCTGTAGGTGTATGGGAGTTAACCTGTGTTTAGGACATTTGCCTTGGAATGGCACTGTGTTGGCAGATGCGACTTGGGTAATATCCACACTCCCTTGTATCATGGATGCATATGATATGTGATAAAGGCCTGCTGCTGTCAGCCATGTCATCCTAGAATGACAGCTGATGTTGTGTAAAAGACCGGTGTCAAATATATGTAGAGCAGCGTTCCCACTAACAATGACAACTACTAACACCAGAGCCCATTACAATGTGTTCTTTACGTCTACCTGTAATAGCATGGCCACTGTGGCCCTCCGTGTTTAACATCAATGCATCCCAGTCAGCCCTGTGCTACTAGGAGTATGAGCATGCCCAGTATATCCTTGTGTAGATGGACACAAAGTAGTGCATTCCGACCAGCTCTGTACTACTAAGTGTGTGAGCATGCCCCCTGTGCTACTAAGTGTATGAGCATGCCCAGTATATCCTTGTGTAGATGGACACATAGTGCATTCTGAACAGTCCTGTGCTACTGTGTGAGCATGCCCAGTGACACCTTGTGTTGGTTATGTGCCTCTCTGTATGGGCATGGCCATTGTAACCCTGTACAGTGGTAGTAGTCATCCATTCCACAGATGGGCATACTCCAGATCAGGATGGATTCCTACTTTAAACACACAGGTTCACAGGTATGTACATCTTAACTGCCAACATCTCTGTTGATGTCCGCATTCCCAGATGGTCATAATGACAGCCTTGACATGTGTAGTCTGTGTGGCACGATTTGTAAGTATGTAGTATTGTAATAGTATTCTGTAAATAGGCAGGTGTTCCGTACCCGCCACTGGTGTGTGTGTGTGTGTGTGTGTGTGTGTGTGTGTGTGTGTGTGTGTGTGTGTGTGTGTGTGTTTATGCTTGTCCCCATTTGCCGGTGGACTCTAAATTGCTTTTAGACTGCCCACACTCCATAAATTTCTTATACCCACCGTTATCAAGGCCAATGATGTCACCCATCTACAAATACATCTCTGGGAGTGCTGTGTCCCATTAATCTCAGTAGCACGTTCTGTAACTGCGTAATGCTGTGTGTAATAAAGTAGTTAGGTTGGTGTTCTAGTCCCCCACTTGCCGTGTGTTTGTCCCCATTAGCCTAAGGACTGAATAATACCTTTATACTGCTCACATGCCATAAATTTCTTATACCCACTGTTAGCAAGGCCAATGATGTCACCCATCTACAAATACACCTATGGGAGTGCTGTGTCCCAGTAATCTTGGTAGTGCATTCTGTAAGTGTGTAATGCTGTAGTATAATAAAGTAGTTAGGTCGGTGTTCTAGTCCCAGACTTGTCATTTGCGTGTGTGTCCATTTGCCAGAGGACTGAGTAATACCTTCATACTGCTCACACTCCATACATTTCTTATCAGCAAGGCCGATGATGTCACCCATTTACAAATACACCTCTGGGAGTGCTGTGTCCCAGTAATCTCAGTAGCGCATTTTGTAACTGCGTAATGCTGTAGTGTAATAAAGTAGTTCGTTTGGTGTTCTAGTCCCACACTTGCCATGTGTGTGTGTCCCAATTTGCCTGAGGACTGAATAATACCTTTATACTGCTCACACTCCATACATTTCTTATACCCACCGTTAGCAAGGCCGATGATGTCACCCATCTACAAATACACCTCTGGGAGTGCTGTGTCCCAGTAATCTTGGTATTGCGTTCTGTAACTGTGTAATGCGGTAGTGTAATAAATTAGTTAGGTCAGTGTTCTAGTCCCTCACTTGTCATGTATGTGTGTGTGTGTGTGTGTGTGTGTGTGTGTGTGTGTGTGTGTGTGTGTGTGTGTGTGTGTGTGTGTGTGTGTGTGTGTGTCCGTTTGCCTGAGGACTGAGTAATGCTTTTATATTGCTCACACTCCATACATTTCTTATACCCACCGTTATCAAGGCCGATGATGTCACCCATCTACAAATACACCTCTGGGACTGCTGTGTCCCAATAATCTCGGCAGCGCATTCCATAACTGAGTAATGCTGTAGTGTGATACAGTAGTTAGGTCGGTGTTCTAGTCCCACACTTGCGGTGTGTGTGTGTGTGTGTGTGTGTGTGTGTGTGTGTGTGTGTGTGTGTGTGTGTCCCCTTTTGCCTGAGGACTGAGTAATACCTTTATACTGCTCACACTCCATACATTTCTTATACCCACCGTTAGCAAGGCCGATGATGTCACCCATCTACAAATACGCCTCTGGGTGTGCTGTGTCCCAGTAATCTCGGTAGCGTGTTCTGTAACTGCATAATGCATTAGTGTAGTAAAGTAGTTAGGTCGGTGTTCTAATCCCGGACATGCCAACTGTGTGTTGTGTATGTGTGTCTGCCTGCGTGAGACAAGTACAGTGCTTTGTAGTATTCACTGTAGCGCATCCCCTAAATGTGTGTTGCTACAGTGTGATACGGTAGGGGTTTATATACAGGACATGGCAAGTGTGTGTTTGTCAGAGCCTGTGTAGAGGTGGCCATGATTGTCTTACCATTGGACATGTTTGGGAGCGGGTTTTGTAGTTTTCCTATATAGTATCCGTCTTATGACACATTGGCCACCTCACGATGAGTACAGCTGTCAGTCAGCCATTGCACTGTGTTGGCAAGCCATGCCGAAACATCTGGCAAAAGGGCTGGTGAACTAAGTATGTAGCCCTACTAGTACCCGGTATATGTCCCACACACATGTGCCATGCACATATAACCTTGCCTAGGATATCCCACTATGTTGCTAGTAACATGCACATTGAGGACAGATAGTAGTCATGGTGTGACTGCAGTGGCCTGCAGAGGACATGGCACCCTGTACAGCCATACAATAGGCACATATATGTGGACATTGTGCCTTCACTATGTTCCACACTGAATGGCTGCAACATATGTGGTGCCATCATATGTGATCTACTAAAGCTAGACAATGCTGTACACATGTGCCCTGAATGGACCCATGCCACTGACACCACGGAATACCTGTCCATTCTATCCATGCAGGTGCAGGGCCGACCTGCTCACTATAAGCAGGTTTTGCCACACCAGGCCAGTATTGGCATATCGGGGTATAACAGGCTGTGTATACTACATGTGTCTGCCAAACCAGGTACACCTGTACATGTCACTGTACAGTATTGTGGGACATGCACATCCAGGCAATGTCCATGTGAAGAACTATCAAACACAGACATAGCATGCATTGCAAAGCTATGGCCCCACACATTGGTAACCAGGATGTAAGGCCAGATAATGCAGTACCCATCTGTGTGGAACATTGCAGACACTACACCCCTACACTGCACACCATTGTCAGGTGACACGATGGCAAGGATTAAACCTCACCCAGCCTTGTACAGCTATCTTGCACAGCCAAAAACTACACACCCATGGAACAATGCATACCTGCATGACAGTACTGGCACCCTGTGTCTGCATGTGGGTTGTGATGCTCCCATCCACAGTCACTCCCAGTATAAACCTCACTGGCATACCAGCAGTTGTCAAGCACTTTCACATGTCCCAGGCCATAAAACCTCCAGGTATCCCCTGTGGTGCATGTGGTCCTGTGCATTACTGTGGTGTGGCAAACTAAGTAGTTACATTGTGTATTTGCCACCCTAGCAAAGATGTAAATGCATATCCATTAGAGTGTGGTTGTGGTGACAATGGCATCCGTTCATGAGGACTGACATGTGTGCCACACCTAATGTATGTCTACTATATCTGTTGCAGATGACACTCACTCACCTACACACATGTTCTTACAGCTCTGCAACATGCTGCCTCTGTGGCACATGTAGTAACGTCATGCACATGTAATAGTGATTAGTAGTCAGGGGTTTGCCCCTATACTATTCAACGTGTGGCAGATGATGCTTATGGTTAAGTCTCCAAGCCCTTCCCTGGTGTACATTGCCTGTCCCGCACACACACTCTCTGGTGGATGTGAAGGTGTACACCTGCACAGCAACAGCATGTGTACTGTAACAGATGGAAATGGTTAGGTGATGGCCTCTGCACATTTTGCAGTCCTCCTCTAGCTGATTGCATGTGGTACAGCTGTGATGGTGTTCCCATAGCCATCCGCATGATAAACACATTACACTATCTAGGGAAACATGTTATTATCTGGCCATGACAGTCGCTGTGAGTAGTACCTGGATGTGATGTTCTGACACGGCATCGCAGATGATATGTGGATGTACCTCAATCATTTTCCACAGTGGGAAGTAGCCTAATGACAGGAGGGTGATGTGCCACACAACTACAGCAAAGTGCAGCTATGCTGCATTGAGACTACTGCCTGTTTAACATGTGTGTGGCAATGGCTATTCTGCATGTTATAATACAGACATGACAGTACTCTGTTCATGAGGGAACTCCATCTGTAGGGTCATCTGTGAACAGGTCAGTGTGTGTGTGCAACCATTTGATTCCTGTGTTACACACTAAACACACTTCTGTGCACAGCAGAAGCATGTTGTGGGGATTGCAGACAGTACATGGTGATAGGGACGTGTTACTGCCATCGCATCCCTGACTGGACATGTGCCAAATGAGACAGTGGTATGACTGACACTGTGTGGGATTCCCAGTGAGAAACCAATGATGGGCAACTGTTCATAGCTGCGGTCACACGCCTGCTACACACTGTACAGTTGCCATGCGGTATATATGCATGTGTTGTGCTCCCTCTGCAAATGTATACCATCTGTTGTGTTGGGTTGCTGGTGATATCTATACATACTGTTGTAGGTAATCCTGTATACTTTTGGCTATCACTAAGCCATATGTGGGTTTAAAATGTAACACCATAGGCTGAATGGGTTGGTAGGTCTCGGCAGATCCTCCTGTCCTACTTCAGCTGACCATGGCACCGAGCACTAGCACATCTGGGGCCCAGCCATTAACATCAACCTCTGTTGGCTCTGCACCACCTTCTGGTGGTATCACCACTGAGGATGGAGCATGTCCCCCTTGGGAGCGGGACCAGACAGGTACATATCTGTTGTCATGCGGACCCAGACATGTTGTGTAGGTGGGTCCCTAAAGGGTTATGAAGCCAGATACGCCAGTTCAAGGGCGGAGTGTCACATTTACAGGGTGATGCTGCCCTTCCTGGACAGCCCCCAGCACTGCCTCATTTGCAGCTGTGTAGGTGCAGTGGCAGTTGCCCATGGCTGGAGACCACCGTGCCACTGTTCCCATGGGCTTTTGAATGCCAAAGACCCATCCCCATCCAGGGTGTATCCCCCCCACATGTGTCATATACCAACCCTGTATGCTGTCATTTCTGTGCTCCTACCTATCCTCCATGGCCATACCTACACTCCTTCCCCAACATCTGACCCTCACCTACAGACACATAAGGCCATTAGGCTCCTAGGACACCATCTGCCCTATACATAGCTGTCCATTACACACATGTGTCCACTGGACACATGAAACCCTTGTAATATGCATCATAACATACTACTGTTATCCTCACCACTGTCCATCAGACGCACGGTCCTGGTATGCACATCACTCCTACATGGTCCAGGTACACGTGAGGAGGACGACCCCATTGTACATAAAACACTAGTGGTCCCTCTATGGTTACCCCATTTACCTTTATCATGATGATAATTATGTTGCACACAGCACATTGCAGGAGTACTGTTCACACATAATGATTGGACAGGTACTGTTGTGTTAATGTACATAACATGCACAGAGTGATGTATATGGCCAATGTACAACTATTTGCGTGTATAACTGACACATGTCTGTCTGAGGGAGTCTTGTGATCACATAGAGCAACACCACAAAATAATACAGGCGTCTCTGGTGTTTCCCACTTCATTCGTTTGTAGTGCTTTGTTGCCACATGGCATGTCCCTGATACATCTCAATATATGTATGTACCTATATGCTGGACATACACACTCACATGTACATCTACATGATGGGATACATTCCTATACTGTTGAATGACTGTGCTGTATGATATCCTCTGGTTACAGCCACTTACGCTCGAATAGCCTCTACATTGCTTAACCAATGCAATACTTGCATACTGGTAACCAAACACGCTTACATCCGCTCAATCCCGCACTTGCTAATGCACCGGCATTGGTTCTTGCATCTGTCACTCACACCCCTGGGTGTGAGCGAGGATCACAATATTACCTTGTGATGCCTATTACATCGTACCACAACTCCAGTATTGGGATTTGCCACCCATTAGGCGACGGCATCGCGTTCAACTGTACAGAATCAGCGGCCTGTCCAGAGAATCATTCATATTTGTGTGTTCCTCTTAGGCATAGCTTGTGATGCCTATCACATCGGACTACATGACTACAGTCATAGCCGGCTTTAGGCATAGGCCAACTAAGCGGCCACCTAGGGCACTGCTTTAGTGTGGGCACTTTACCAGTATTTATTTGGTGTAGGTAGACCAGGATGGGGACACTGGGTGGTGTGGTGAGGGTGCCATTGTGCCCTCTGCCTACGGCACCAGTTGACCGAAGGCCGCTCCTGACTACAGTATCAGGAATGGCTGCCCATTAAGCGACCACATGGCATTTGACTGTACAGAATCAGCGGCCTGTCTGGTGAATCTTTCATAACTGTGTGTTCCTCTTACAATCTGCACCCACCTTGTAATGCCTATCACATCGGACTACATGACTGCAGTATCAGGAATGGCTGCCCATTAGGCGACTTCATGACATTCGACTGTACGGAATCAGTGGCCTGACCAGTGAATTAATCATATTTGTGTGTTCCACATACACTCTGCTCCTGACTGGCTGATACATGGGAACCGAGACCCTGCATTAGAAACGAGTAGTTGGGTTGTGGTAGCCACATCATCAGACGGGTCATGCTACCGCATACCTATTATAGGTTTGCCACCTTCTCAATTGGCCAAGGTAGGACTTTAGGGTTACCACCTGTCCCACTTTGTGAGGGACAGTATGAAAATAATCAAGACATGGCACATGTCCAGATTACAGGACATTATTATATTCTACATGTCATTAATAATTGCATACAACACTTATTTTATATATGACACTTCTATGTTATGTGAAGTAGCATAAGCAATTCAAATGCAACTAGACTGAGCTTTTATTTGTGCAAATAAGTGTAATCCTGTACTATGCACGGCTGTAGGTAAGTTTAGTCCTGGAATGTCTGACATTTCTACAGAACATGTCCCACTCTGGCCATTTGGAAAGGTGGAAACCCTATAGGACCTGTATGTAGAGATGTCAGACTTTGCAGGGCAACACACCCACAGCCAGTAGAAAGGGGTGTACTTCACTGTTTCGCCTAAATAAAAGGTTACTCTTGTAGCATTATAGTTGCTTATACTGTTACCTATAACATTTTGGAGTTTCAGAGGAAAATAATTGTTTTATGCTACTACTACAGACAATATAGGTAGTCTTTGCCCCAAATCACAGGACATTTGCCTTAATTACAGTTATTATGCATGACACAACTGCCCACAGGGGAGTGTCCCTTGCAAAGGTGGACAGGTGGTAACCCCAAACCTATTATTCTATCAACTTCCTAAGGTAGTCGGCAGAACATGCGCTTTCTCTCACTATCAGACCTCTCATACAAATGGGGAAGAATAAACACTGAATCAGGGACACTGCATAATGACCTCAGGGACACATTTAGAAGGCTGGTGCTATTAACCTGACACATTGACGAACACAGAGCACATATGTATTCATACACATTGTATGAGGTGCATGCAGTTTATGACTCTGACATGTCATTATTCATTACGTGTATTCCGCCACCTTTCCTCCTAATATCACTAGTTCTAGGATGGTTTAGTTGGGACTGTGTTAAGATTCTGATTTGTAATCATGGACATCCCTGGTAATTGGGGACAGTTCAATGATATGGTCCCTATATATTCCCCCAGTGGTTTACGGACTGTCCAGTAGATGGGCTCTTACCGTTTGGGAGGTATGGACGTCTGCTATACACACATCGGAAAATTACTTACACCCACAGGGTGGTCCTAATATGTGTCTGCCAGCCAACACCTGCACACCTAGCCCCATAATCGCATACCCATAGTTCCCCCACCTGCCACTACTCTACAGCAATCATCCTTACTGTGGGCGCAGGTGGGATATGAACACACCCCTACACACTGCCCCCTATCCCTGTGTTGGGACAGATGTCATATGTTGTGTCAACCCATGTGTTATCAGGCTTTCACAACCTACTGTTCCATGTACAGCTACATCCTGGTCGTAATTGTGTTACTCCCATTGGCTGAAGGCACCACATTTTTGATGTCCCGCAAAGGACGTTGCTGTCCATGTTTAAAGTGTAGACCTTGTAGATCTCTCCCACTGGTAGTTTCTTGCCAGTGGCCTGGGAATCAGTGTTGTATTTACCTTTATTGTGTGTCTGCATGTCTCACTGGCCTAGCTGGGGAGGTGGTAAGTAGATATTTGTTGAGTGGACCTCCCACCAACATATGCCCATTCTAAACATGTTACCCGTAACTGCTGTAACATAACCTAGGTATATACATGTGTCTATTTACTGTAACATATATATATCTATTTACATTAATATATACAGAAATAACTGCATATGTATTCATACATGTATATTCATATCTTGCTGTCATATATATATATATATATATATATATATATATATATATATATATATATATATATATATATATATATATATATATGTGTGTGTGTGTGTGTGTATAATATATATGTATATATATATATATATATATATATATATATATATATATATGATTATATATATCTACATCAGTGTGTCAATACATTCCCCGCTCATACGCACTTACCCATGCATAATGGTGTTTATAAGCTTCACCAGCATACTAGTGCTTTATTCATTATAACACCGACACAATCCAGTTATCTTGTAATCAGTGTGTAGCATGTTATACAGTGGACAGATGTCACTATATGTTCATGTACGGGTTACAGATTGTAATTGGACTGTGATAGTGTGATTCGACCCGTCCCTCTTCTGCACAGCCTATTATTCCATGTACTGTCGATGTTTGTATGGGCACATTCCTATTTTTTATTTCAACAAATGGAATGCATGTGTTACAGAATTTGTACTTCAACATATATTGTTGTCTGCATGTGAGTATGCATATATACCTATTACGACCTAGTTGACCTCCACAGGGCGGTCCATTAGAACCGGCCCATCCAACCCTGGCACGCCTGGATCCATAATTGCATACCCATAGTTCCACCACCCCACCTGTGTTAAATTTACTCACATAACATCCATTATCCACTTGTTATCGCAGACATGACACACCTTTACACATTTCCCTCTCCAAAGCTTTTGGGGCCCTACACACATTCTGCCCTGCCTTGTGTATTCACAGGGTCTCCTGTCATGTATATTTGCACATATGTGCCTTTCCTGGGATTATAGAATATGGCAGTTTGCGCTTTCCAATTTTTGGAGGTCCCAGCATGGGACTACATTCCATCTGTGTGTAAAGTAGACATAGCATTTCAGCTATGTTACTCCCACGGTTAAAACCCTGCCTGTGGTATGAGTAGCGGTGCTCTGCTCACTCCTGGGCAGCTTTTTTTGACAAATGCTGAAAGCCCTTTATAATACCAACATTGCTCTTGATTTCCTTCACATCCCATGTGTATGCTTTACTGTTACAATGCCCATTCTTTATATATATATATATATATATATATATATATATATATATATATATATATATATATATATATATATATTTCTCATGTATTTAGATATATATCTATACCACATATGTGTGTGTGTGTGTGTGTGTATGTGTGTGTGTGTGTGTGTGTGTGTGTGTGTGTGTGTGTGTGTGTGTGTGTGTGTGTGTGTGTGTGTGTGTGTATAAATATATATATATATATATATATATATATATATATATATATATAGATATATATATATATATATATATATTACATCTGTACATACAAACATACATTTCCTATGCTGGGAGCTGCTTACACTCCCACAGGTGCACTTGCCTATGCTTACAGTGCGTTACATATGTTTACTGTCACTTATTTGTGCCTCATACATTATGACAATACCAATTTGATTGAAAGGATCTGGTTAATAGTTCCATGCGATACACACATTCACCTTTACATGTTTAAATGTTGGCTTTACAGCAGAGCGACATTCATTCCACAGGGAAAATGATATGTGCTATTGTCGACCTTGAACCATGAATGCCTTTTCGTTAGGCAGATGCTCTAACCACTACACTATTGGTGTTCTGCCTCATTTATATGTATACCCATGGTGCATAGTTACCCGAACACACACCTCATCACCTCACTTGCACAGCAGGCATCCATTTACCTGTTTGGAAAAATGCACTACTATACATGCGCCATTCCCTATTCCCTACTGCTCTGGACTTGTGCCGCATGTTGACTCACTCCGAGGATATCCAGACTTCCAAAGCCTATAGTCCTGGCACATACATGTGTTCCATTGTCAGGGTGTTCATATGGTATTCTGGGTTTAGGCTTGTCTGACTGGGGACCGGTACTGCCTTGTACTTAGTTGAAAGTCAGACTTAGCAAGTGGAGATTATTCGTTCCACTTTTAGCATCCTACCTGTGGTTGGGGATGCAGAGGTGTGCTCATCTATGGCCATCGTGATATATAACAGCACTGTTATGGGGATTTCCTATATTGTGACCATGTTCATTCTTCATATCTATATATATATATATATATATATATGTGTGTG
The DNA here is from genome assembly GCF_019279795.1 of Protopterus annectens. NCBI lineage: Eukaryota > Metazoa > Chordata > Ceratodontiformes > Protopteridae > Protopterus > Protopterus annectens. The sequence continues at coordinate 1,045,738,609 of NC_056728.1, read as the reverse complement.
TGTGTGTATATTTATCAGTCTGTACATATACACATATATATACACCTACATGCTCATTTACATTTCCCATACTGTTGAATCACCGCCACCTACCGTCACGCATACACACTTGCATACCCACTTACTTCTCAGGTTGCCACATTTTCATATGGCCAAAGTGGGAACACACATCAGATTTTACAGGCCAACACATACCCACAGTCAGTACAAAGTTTAGAATTTTACTTATTTGCCTAAATGAACACTTATTCTTGTAGCGGTTTGTTTGCTTAATCTGTTTCTTGTAACTTTGAGTATTTTACATAAATAACTGTTTTATGCAACTGTTACATGAAATATGGGACATATTTCCTACAATCACAAGACATTTGCCATTGTATTATATTTGGTCTGGACACAACTGCCCAAAAAGGGACTGTCTCTCTCTAGGTGGGGCAGGTGGTAACCCTACTTACATCTGCTTTACAGCGCCTTAAGCACCATATATCCGACTGCCACTATGCGAATGTGTAAGGTATATATTCACGATAATGCATGTGGGGAGACGTGCATCATGGTCAGGTGTTTAATCCCTCGGAAGATGGGGCAGGTGATAACCCTTCTTACATCTGCTTTAAAGCGCCTTAAGCACCCTATATCAGACTGCCACTATGCGAATGTGTAAGGCATATAGTCCTGATAATGCACGTGGGGAGACGTGCATCACGGTCAAGTATTTAATCCCGGGTTTTAGGTTCTGCAGGACCGGCTGGAGGCTGAGCAGTCTTGTGGACAACTACTGCTCATACAACTACTGCTCATATAACTTGTGTCCAGATGTATACAGGACTGGACATTATGTCGTGACACTAAGTCTAATGTTTAGAACAGATGCATATCCCATGAGGGATATCCAAAAATTGTGGGGACCAATGACCATCTTTGTTTTATGGCTGTAAGGTAGGGTTATACATGCAAGGGATACATAGTTTGAAATCCTGAGACTGCCTAGGGTGAGACCGCCTACTCGATATGTGTAGGGGTCACTATGTGCAGATATGGCTGCGACTATCTAGCAGCCAGAGTATGGTTTGTTTGGTGGACATTCAGGAAGGGGGGGTGCTGTGCTGTGAAGGGGATGATGTGTATGCAATTATGTATCCAGGTGTGTTGGGGTTGGATGGCTCAGTTCAGGCCAGACCATAATGTGGGTATGTGCCAGTAATGTTTCTGTACATGTGTATTTCACATTTTAATGTTATCATGTTTGTTGGATTGTATTGCGGATGTGTATATTTGTTCTTTGGTTATCTTCCTGATTCACCCACTGTTCCCTCGTAGACCTCCAGTTCACCTATTGTGCATCCAACCCAGTCTCCCCTTGGCAAATTATTACATTACCCATCACCCCCCACCCCCCATATTCCACAAACAACATTCATCCCTTCTCTAGTTGATGGCCCATGGCACAGTCAACGGAACACATTGCGTACACTACATATCTCTGGGACCAATATGGTTGTGAGGTCTACACTAACATTTCAGATCATCCACATGCTGTACTTCAAGCATATAGGTACTCGCAAATACTTATCTTTCATGACATGGTAGGTAGACCTGGATAATACCCGTTTATCTATGGGCCGTCCTGACAAGGATGACTTGGACCGTGAATGGGCAGATATTGGGTGAATGCTCTGACCATTGGTAGGGTTGCCACCTTTTCATATGACCTAGATGGGACATTTTCATGGCACACATCTGAGTTTACAGGTCAACACATACCCATGGTCATTACAAAGGATAGTACTTTAGTTTTGTACCTACATATAAGCTTTTGTTGTTGTAGCAGTGTAGTTGTTTATTCTGTTTCATTTACTTGCTTATTCTGTTTCTTTTAACATATAGGTATTTTATATATGGACATATGTACTGTATGGGACTATTACATAACATATGGGACATAATTATGTCCTACTATTGCAGGACATTTCACATTTATTGTGATTTTGGTATGGACACACCTGCCTAGAGGGGGACTGTCCCTCACAATGTAGAACAGGTGGTAACCCAAACCACTGGGCTAGGCTTGGCAATTGTCGGCGAGCTAACACGATGCATTTCGCTTCCACTTGGTATAACTAGTGACACTACAATGGAATACGGGCATGGGGTTTTAAATATCTTTGTTCGAGGGATGGGGACTCAATACTTAGCTACGTGCCTTTGTGTTTGCTTCTTATTGTGGTGTTTGCAATGATGTCTTGTATGCTTTGCATACATTTCAGTATCCACAGACACTGACAGGAGTGATTACTATTAGAGGCAGGCTCTACTAGTCAGTATTTTAAGTTGTGCGTCTGCAGCTGACATGTTCACACCTCCGTGCAGTGCTTGGACACGTCGCCTGCACTTGTACACATTTCCTATGCATGTGGCTGTTACTGCAGCACGCCTTCATTAATATGCATGTGGTGCTGCTTTGCCATCTCTACGCTGAGCTTCATGAATCCTGGGGCCAGTCATTACACTTGCTTTATCAAAGCAGAAGCCAGTCTAACAGCATTGTAAATTTAAGTCTAAAAACAGCAAGCTGTTCAGAATCAATAATACTTGTTTTACAACAAATTATTACAAAGCATCTTATTACTTACTAACGGGTGTTGATTAATTAACATAAAAAGCTATTTTTTATTCTTTCAAAATAATCTCACTGTTTACTACTTTTACCTTTACATAACAGATTCATTTGGATCCTGTCATTACACTTGCTGTATCAAACTAGCAGCCAGTCTAACAGCTCCACCTCCTGCAAACCCCATCCAGTTCCAACTATACTTCAATCGGTCTACTACACAACATACCCTTCCCACCCCTCAGACATATTACTCTAACCACACCCCTTTTTTCTACACTACTATCCCACAGTATTTTACTTATACTCTACCCCCTATAACCGCTTCACTTCCAACAGCCCAAATTCCCCCACTTCCATTTAAGCTATCTCACTACACCAATTATGTTGTTTTACTCATGCCTTTTTTTTCTCTTACTTCTTTTCATTTCTACCCTAACAACTCCTGTAGCAACACTACTACAAAAGCATACCTCAACTTTTACTTCATCAGCACCACTCAATCCTTCCACCACAAGTTTCTCCTAATTAACCCCAACACTGATCTCTATACCGATCTTCTTCTATTCCCACCCCAAAGTCCGCAATACTAATCACTCCAACCTAAAACTAATATAAATACCCAAATTACTTCTTCTTTTGGCTTTTCCTAGTTAGGGGTTGCCACAGCAGATCACCTGTCTGCTCATGATTGGCAGTGGAGTTTTTACAGTGTCGAGTTATCAGCCCAGTGCCCAACCTTCCACAGAAGGCACACACATGCACACCTAGGGCCAATTTGGAGTGTCCAATCCACCTACAGCATGTCTTTGGGATGTAGGAGGACACTGGAGTACCTAGAGAAAACCCACGTGACCACAGGGAAGACATGCAGACTCCACACAGAAGGCACCCCAGCCAAGGATGGAACCAGAGAACCTGTATCAGTGAGGCGGTAACGCTAACCACTGCACCACTGTGGCCGCCTCGCAAATACCGAAATTACTTAAAGCTACTAAAACAGCTAGATGTTTTCTCCTGGCCTTAAACTTGTGTGGGGACATTCACCCCCACCCAGGTCCCAGTCATACTACACAGACCAAAAAAAAATACTAAAACGTATCACTCTTAATAGCAGGAACATGTGCAATAAACTGACACTCTTTCATGCCTAGTTAACACACTCTACCCCAGACATCCTTGCTATTACAGAGACATAGCTAAAACTAGAAATAAAAGATAACCCCTCCCCCAGCTACAACATTATCAGAGGAGACAGAGCTTATAAAAAAGGTGGTGGAATAGCCCTAATTTTTGCAAACAACTTGATAGTTCACCCATACTCAAATACTATGCCAAAATTCCGTACAGCCAAAACCTTATAATATTTCTAAAACTTAACTCATATAAAAATATCTGCATAGTTGTTTTATACAGCCCTCCTGGGCAAAACATTCACACTGTAGAAAATATTCTAGCTTGGCTATCTGAAACAATACCGAATTAAACCATTATCCTATGGAATGTTAACATTGACTAGCAGACATTAACCTCATACCAACCAACAAACAGTATAAACCTCTGTGGCTTTACTCATATTATAAATACTCCTACCAAATATATATCAAAAATAACATCCAACATTCCACCCTGGACTGCATACCTGTCTCGAACCCTTCAAACTTTGCATCCTCATCCACACTTCCCGACTCCTTAAGTGACCTACCAGCGTATACTCACAGGACTATCACTCAACTCATAAAGCAGCACAATTTCAAAACTATACACAACCTACACAAATTCAGCAATGAATCTCTAAAAGCTATAGACTGGCCCATCCTAAAACTACTTCCCCTTAATGATGTAGTTGAACATTTCCACAGCACCTTCCTAATTATTCTTAACTCCCTAGCCCCTCAGCAAACAAAAAGAATAAAAAATAATCATGCCCCATGGCTCACCAAATCATGTAGAAATCTAATGAAAGACAGGAACAAAGCATGGGCTGTCTGTCTAAAGAATAAAAATGACATGTCTTCAGTTATACAGACAACTGCTCAATCAAACAAAAAGATAAGTATTGCATGACAAAAAAGTACTATTCCTGCATTCAAGATAACCACAAAAACAACCCTAAAAATTTTCAGTCCTCTGAAATGTCACTGCTCAACCCAGGAAATAAAAATAATCCCAGTCCATACCTCAATAAGCCACCTCTCCAAACAGCCACCAAATTCAATACCCAACTCACGCACCCCAACTAACTACTTCTACTATTACCCACTATACTAACCTCTACATACCCTACACATTACACACACACAACCAACCCCTAACTCATAATCAAAAAAACAAAACATCCCTAGCTTACTTTTCAGCACATCCCTTTATCTCAAATAAAAAAAAGCTACTAAAAAACTGAAACTTTGTTCAACCTCAGTAGACAACCTACCACCAGAATACATAAAGCTTGCCACAAAGGCAATAGCATTCCTTGTTAGCATTTTAATTAGTAGATCCATAGCTGAATTACATGTCCTTAGCCTATGTGTCAGTTGTCTAGTCAGGATAACTTAGACAAGTCTTTGTGGGTTCTGTTCAAGCAGCTTTATTATGTACAAACACATCAGGATTGAGGCTTAGTAACTGTAACTTAGATAAACTTATAAACAAACTAGCTATTACACTCATACAAGCTCACTCTCTGGTTGTACTCTCAAAATGGCACTGAAGCTAGCACGTGCTGGCTATTTATATGCATGTGCTGTTCTTGAAACTCTTCTTAAAGATACAGCACACGCACTCTATTCTACATCCTCCCTCTTTGAGAAATAAGTCATGTAATATTGATGACATTAATTGACATGGAATCAATACAAATAATTTGTTATGCAATTATACAGAACTCAATACATATAAACAATTATGTCCATGTTGCTGTGTATTTCACACTAGGTCTGGAAATACGACCAAAACGTGACATAAAAATTAGCAATAGGTCAAGCAACTGGGACTGTCTCTGCTGAATGTTCAACTTTAGGGACATCAGGAACATTATCAGGAATGGAAGTAGAAGTTAAGACACGTTTTGCAACAGGAACATTGTCTGGAATGCTCTGAGATCTAGAGTCTGTATCACAGGAACAATGCTGCGATATCAATTCTGATACAGGAAGTAGATATCTGCGATTTCTCCTTACTCCACACCCTCGGATTCTATGAAGTAGGATCTTGGCTCAATACATATACCTGTTACTTGACCAATCTGGTTGAAGCCTTTTGCCATTTGTATCCTCACTGTCTCTCCTTCTTTTAATGGACAAAGAAATCTGCTCAATTTATCATAGCTGGACTTCTGGAAAGAACACTTTCTGAATAGTTGAGCTCTAATTGTTCTATTGTTCTTAGCTTTAGGCCTCAACAAACCGGAACTGATAGGCAATGTTGTTTAGTTTGCCTAGATAAAATTCTATGAGCAGGTGAGCTAAGTGTATCTTCATTGGGGTATGTTTCTGAGATTAAGTAAATTCAAAAGGAGATTGATATTATCACGCTTTGACCTCTCAAATAATTGCTTTGCACTCTGTACTGCATGTTCAGCTAGTCCATTTGACTGTGGATATTCTGGACTATTAGTAACAGTTATTTATGTATTCTATTTTATTTATTTGACATTTGTTGACCAGGAAAGTTCACTGTGGCAAGGGCCCATTTTCAATGGAGGCCCGAGGAAGAAAAGGTCCAAAAACAGTTACAGAAAACTAAATAGCATAGTATTAAAATGGCAAAAAGGTTTATATATATATATATATATATATATATATATATATATATATATATATATAAAATTATTAAAAATTAAATCACAGAGATACATAGTTTTCAAACAGGTGTGCAAAATTAGAAAATTAACATATAAATCAACCTATGACATGACATGATGGTTTATAGAAATGTATGCAGTTAGGTGGCTAGTAGGAGTTGCAGACTGAGGACCAAAAACTCAGGGTGGTTTAATCATGTGAATACAGTAGCAGAGACGGTTGCTAAGAAAGTGGTCTTTCAGTGCTGTTTTGAAGGTTTTTAAAAGAGTTTAGTTGGGTAATAGATGGGGGGGGGCATTCTATAATTTGGCAACAGCATGGGACTAAAGGCATTGGCCAACTCTTTTATTGGGTTTGGTTATGGTTAAGAGTTGTTTGCTAAAAGATCTAAGAGTTCTAGCTGGAGTGTGTATTTGTATCAAGGTTTGAAGAGAAGGGCAATAATTTGGGTTGTAATTTATGGGTAAGAGTTAGTTGGGTATAATATAGGTATTGAGGGAATTCGAACCACTTTAGAGATTTAATGATGAGGCAGTGATGAGTGCGTGTTGGCATAATAGAGACAAACTTTGCTATTTTGTAGTAGCATGATTGTAGTTTATTTAAGAGATGTGAGTGTAGGTTAGCACAAAAGAGAGAAGGGAGAAGAAGACTGTTTGCCAGTTTTAGTTTGGTGGACTTGTCCAGTTAGAGTTTTTGCCTATAGAGCTTACCTGGCTTAAAATGGGTCTTTTTGATTGTGCTAAGTATATGGCTCTCGAATGAGAGTTTATCATCAATTATAATGCCAAGTAATTTAGATATTTGTACAATTTCAGTTTCAATATTGTTTTGTGAGAAGATTTTAAAGTTTATAGTTGGAGGTTTAGGTGAGAAAAGTAGACATTTTGATTTTTTTGGGATTAAGTAGCAGTTGAGCCTCATTAAGCCAGGATTTTATTGATGTGAATGCTTTTTGTGTTGATGTTAGGAGATCTGGGAAGTTGAGGTGATAATAGTAGAATTGTGGGCATATTGAATGAGTATACTTTGCTTGGGAGCTTTATGGCGATTGTTGATGAATACATTAAAGAGCAGGGGTCCAAGAATTGACCCTTGGGGGGCTCCTGTATTGTTGATAATGTGTTCAGATTGTTTGTTTTCCCATTTACCAGAGTGCTTTCTGTTGTGAAGATAGTTGTGGAATCAGGATAAAGTGTGTGGGGAGCAGTTTACTGCCTCAAGTTGAGATAATAGTTTAGGGTGGGACACTGTATCAAAAGCTTTTGAATGATCTAGTAATATAACTTACGTTAGACCAGCATCAAGAGCTTTGTATACAGTGTTAGTAAATGAAGTAAGGCTGTAGTTGTACTGTGTGCTGGGTGAAAACCATGTTGGGTGGGTGTTAGGAGATTATTGTAAATGAGATGCTTGAGCAGTTGTGAGTGAATACACTTTTATAGGATTTTAGACAGAGGTGTAAGTATGGAGATGGGCCAGTAGTTAGAAAGGTCACTGGTATTACCACCTTTATGTGGGGAAGTAATAATTTAGTTTTTCCAGAGCTGTGGGGCATATGATTCTGAGATAGATCTATTTATGAGAATGCTGACGGGGGGGAGCTATTGAGTCTGCAGCAATTTTTAGATATTTAGATGGAAGGCCATCAGAAGAAAGTGAGCATGGTTTTAATTTAGAGAGCAGTTTTTTGCACTAATGAGGTGAGTACGGGTTGAATTGTAAAAGCAGAATGGATGGGGTATTGGAGTTGCAGTTATTAGAGGGGGAGTCAAGATTTGACAGTGGGAAGGGGAATGTATTACTTTCAGTAGAGTTTTTACTCTTACAAGTTTGTAGAGAGATACTGTTGACAAGCTTTTGGATCATGTCAATAAAATGAGTGTCAAAAGCTTGGGTAATTTCTTGTGGGTCTTTATCAGGAGATGGTGCAGGATTTTGTTGAGTTCCAGGGTTTAGAAGAGAGGAAACTGACTTCCAGAACATTTTGGGGTTGTTTTGTTGGGTCGAATGTTTTGAGGAGAAATATTTTTTTTATCATAGATGACATGCATTTTGGCAGTGTTGCGAAGTTGCTTATATTTCAATTCATTTTGTGGGGTTTTATTTTGGTGCCATTCTTTCCCGGCTTTATCCCTAGAGGTAAGAAGTTGCTTAGTCTGTTTTGTTAGTCAGGGGACATGGTTAGGTTTTGTTCTTTTTCTACGTATAGGGGCAAGCCTATTTAGAGTATCAAGAAAGACTTTGTTAAAGTAGTTGACTGCGTCATCTAGTGGGAGTATTTTGGTTGGGTATCAGTTGTGGGTCTTTAGAATATCTAAAAATGCCTGATGATTGAATTGTGTAAGATGTCAAAAGGTTCTTAGAGAATGTGGTTTACCTACTTGAACTTGGGTTCTCTGGATATAGGCAGGGATAGAGTCACTGAGGGTATTGGGAAGGGTTCTGGCTTTGGCATATTTTTGAGGGTGTGAGATGAGTATCCAGTCTAGGGTTGACTCAGTATGTTTGTTAGCTATATGTGTGGGGCCTGTGATAAGTTGTGTGAATGTATGCAGATTTATCCTATTAGATGGGGAGTTGGAGATGAGAGATTGCCAGTTGATGCTGGTATAACCAAGAATGATGGTTTCATTAGATATGTTAAGGGTTGACCAGGATAATAGGTCTTCTAGGGTAGGAATATTTTGACTAGGGGAATATAAAGTGGAGCAATACATACGTGTTTTCTACTATTTATATGTAGATTTGGTAGTAGTAACTCCATTGGAATGGGTTTGGTAAATGGAGTAATATCCATAGTATTGCAGTAGATTAATGCAATGCCTCCTCCTTTTTTGTGTATCTGGTTATTTCTAAGAATATTATATCCAGTGGAATTATTTCAGTATTAGATATGTGTGGTTTTAACCAGGTTTCTGTGAGTGCTATCATATCTGGGGAGTATTGAGAGCTGGGCATGGAATTGTGTGGTTTTGTTACAGATACTATGTACATTGATTGTTGTTATGAAAAGGTTTTTGGTATTAGAAGAAGAGTTGTAGGTCGAGCAGTTAGTTGGACCTGGATTAGGGTGAATGTCACCTCATAGGTAGAGAGCCAGATAATGGTGTGTAATGATAGACATATGTTGGGGAAAAGAGAGAGGCCTAAGGAAGCAGTACTGTGTTAATTTTAGTTTAATAGTGTTGATATAGTATTTTAACTGTGTTAGGTGCAAGGTGTTACAGTTGAATAAGGAAGGTGAGATGTTGGAGAAGCTGTTAGTTAAAGAGAGGGGAGTTATGGTTAGTGAGGGAGAAGTTGTAGGAGGGGAGTTGAATAAAGTATAGAAGGAGGTGGCATGGGATAACAAGAGAAGAAAGAAGGTAAGAGAGATAATAGCAAACAAAGTTTTAGGGAATAGAGCTTATTTAGAAATAATAGTGGTAGCCTAGAGGCAAGAAGGTGTGGGAGGTAGTGTGTCAAAAAGAGGGAGTTAAAAGAGAGGTTGTAGTAATGGAAAGTAATGGGAGCTTGTAGGGGTGTAGTTATGGGATGATGCTAGTGAAAGTATAGGGGTTCCTTTTGGCAGGTAGAGAGGAAGGGGAGGGGCTAGTACAGGAATAAACGTAATTGAACTGTGGGTGGGTGGGAATGGGGTAGGTTAAGGGAGCAGATTGAGCTCTGAGTGGAGCAGAGGGTGAACAGAGTTGGTTTGAGCCGAGGCCCAGTAAAGGCAAAAGTAGCTAACATCAAAAACCTATCTTCAAAAGTATTGGGAAGGGGAAGTAATAGTAAAATTGTCAAATGTAGCCTAACATAAACTAGGTGGGGATGGGGATCAAGGAGGGATAAGTGAGAGCAGCTGAGAGAAGAGAAGTAATCTGTATTATAGTGTTGCTGCTGTAGAAGATTGGCTGGATGAGGAGGGAAGACTGGATTATAGATTAAACTACATATAACCTATGAGTAATAGTAAAAATAAAGTAGTTGGGGGGGACTGGCAAGCCACTTACTGTAGCTTAGTGATTGATTAGAAATGCAGGGGGTAGAAACTAATTCCCTAAGTGTATGGGAAGAAGATAGAAAAAAAACTTTAGAGGGGACCAAAACAAAATCTAGCAGCATGCTCCTAATGTACTAACAGCAGGAGTTTAATGGGTAAGCTATCAGTTATTCAGCAGAGAAAACACTGAATACACACATTACTTTATAAATGTAGATACTCCTTTCAAGGATTAAATGTCCCTGTGCTGTAAAGGAGAACCTGTTTGCAATTGAAACAGGGCAAATGCTTCAGGAGGGAATGGCTTCAGTACAACATGGAAGTTAAGGGAACTGCAAAAAATACAGAAGAGATACAGAGTGAAAAATACAGACCTAAATATTATACATCACTGTCTAGAAGCTTACATACCGAGTAAACTCTTAGTTAATGTTAAATATTGGGGGAGAAACACCAGGGGTTGAAACAGTAGCTAGATCAGGTACAATAGTATCTCTTATAGTTTCATTAAAAATAGAGCGTTTCAGAATTTAAACAAGTTTGAAATACACTATAAAAATAGCATTTGCAGTACACAAGGCAGGTTTAAATTACACTATGAAAATAATACTTTTCAGCAATCAAAACAGGTTTAAAAACACTAAAACACAATAGCTCTTTTCAAAGCTCATAACAGGTTTAAGATACGCTATAAAAGATAGCGCTTTTAGAAACTAAAACAGGTTTAAAACAATTTGCACTGATGTCGCATATAGTTACACTATATGAACTGCACTAATAATAACTCAAGCCAAATATAAAACATGACCAGGCTGAAAATTGACTTAAACATTGTGGTAAAATATCAATTTAGTTATCAAAAACAAGCTAAGAGCTAGTGCAGAGTGACTCGACAACAATATAAACAAGCTGGACTTGTTAAGAGGTATCGCAGAACATAAAGCAGCTCAGCAAAAAAAAGAAATACAAACAAGTTATTGTTCACTATTTTTTCAACTATAAAGCAGGTATACTACAATTAGCAGCCCTGAGGAAAGTGCTGAAGACATATAAAAGTAGTAGAAATGCATTTAATTACATTATTTGCATATTGATGTAAGGAAACATATAGATACATACTTGGGAGCACATTTCTAGGAGCCACTCAGTTCCCGACTAGGTTAGGATTTAAAAATGGCACCTGACAGTTTCCAGGGGCTAAAGTAGACTCCGTTGGGAGACAAGGTCACATGGGATAGAGAAAGAGCAGTCTTCCTGATGGAAAAAGTGATGTAATGCACTATAGACTTGTGCCCAGACCCATTAAAGGCAAAAGTAGCTAACAACAAAAAAATATCTCCAAAAGTATTGGGAAGGGTAAGTAATAGTAAAATAGTGAAATGTAACATAACATAAACTAGGTGGGGATCAAGGCGAAATAAGTGAGAGCAGCCTATAGAAGAGGAGAAATCTGTATTATAGTGTCACTGCTGTAGAAGATTGGCTGGATGAGGAGGAAAGACTGGATCATATATTAAATTACATATAACCTATAAGACATGTTCAAAGTCCCATTCTTTTGCAAATTTCTGAAACAACTGACTAGTTAATTGAGTACAATTGTCAGAAGTAACTTTGTGCGGACTAGCATGAACTGAGAAATAACATTTCAGCTTAGTGATAGCAGCAGTGGTTGTTAGGTTAGGTAGTAAATCAATCTCAAAATAGTTCGAATAAGAGTCTATCAATACTAAGTAATGCTGATTGCTCCACTCAAATATATCAGTTGTTACTGTTGACCAAGGTAATTCAGGAATGTGACTTAGCTGTAGTGTTTTTTTTGCAAATGTGATTTACTGCTATTGCATACCGAACAAGAAAAAAACACTTTATCAATGTATTTTGCTAGAGAAGGCCAAAATATTAGTTTTCTCACCCTTCTCTTGGTAGATTCGGAACTTGGGTGACCATGATGCAAAATTTGGATATATTCACATTGTAATGAAACAGTCACAACAATTTTAGGACCTTTGAAATCTAACTCCTTTAGATCCTTCAATCAACATCTTATATCTGTAAGGAAAATAAGTTTGCACTTCAGGTGGTTCCCTAGATTTCTTTGATGGCCATTCAACATTAATGTAGTGGTTGAGCTTTTGCAAAAATGGATCAGTCTTTGTATGATCTCTCGGATCATCAAGTCTTGTGGTAGAAAAATTATGCACTTCCATGACATCAAAGTCAAAATTCTCTGCATGAAGCTGTTCCATTGTATTTCTGGGTGATCTGAATAAGGTATCAGACAGATAAAGAAGTTTGCCTTTTGTGGAGACCATTTTGAAACTGTACTTTTGCAATTTGAGCATCATTCTTTGTAATCTCACTGGAGCTGAATGCATAGGCTTCTTTAGAATAGTAACTAGAGGTTGGTGATCAGTTTCAATCTCAATAGCTCAAGCATAGATATAATCATGAAACTTTGAACATGCAAATACTATTGCCAAAAGTTCTTTCTCAATTTGAGCATATTTCATTTCAGTTTGGATAAGAGTTCTTGGTGCACAGGCTACTTGGCTGTCTTCTTGAGAATAACTGCACCAAGACCAAATTTTGAAGCATCACAGGAAAGAGTTACTGGTTTATTGACATCATAGTATCTTAATATAGGTGTGGTAGCAGTTTTCTGCTGAAGGTTTTCAAATGTTTTCTGGTGCTGTTCCAACCAAGGCCATGTAACAGCAAACATGTCAGCTCTCTCAAAGGTGCTGTCAATTCACTGAAGTCTGGAATAAATGTGCCTAAATAGTTGACCATTCCAAGAACATGTTGTAGAGCCTGAACATTATCTGATGGGTCTGGTTGCAAGCCAGTGCTGGTAAATAAATGACCTACATATATAACTTCTGGTAGTCTGAATTTGCACTTTAGGGGATTGAGATTTAAGTTAACTTCATGTGCTCTGTCTAGAACACTCTTAAGGTTTCTGCCATGATCTGCTTCACCCTTGCCACCAACCAATAAATTATCTACTATTATGGCACAAGGATAACTTGAAAAAAAATTGCTCCATTGCATGCTGAAAGACTTCACTTGCAGAATTTATTCCAAATGGCATCCTGAGGAATCTATACATACCAAATGGGGTACTGAAAATAGTCAGTAATGACAATTTGCGATCAAGCATCACTTGCCAAAATTAACTTTTTGCATCCAAGACAGAAAAAACAGTGACATTTGGTATTAAGGCTGCAACTTCCTTGACTATATGCATTGGATGATGCATTGTCTTTAATGCTTTCATCTTCTCCCTCATACACTGATGGTGCATGCACAAATGAATGCTGTCTTTCAATGGTCTTTTACCCAGCTAGATTTAACAAAATGAATGCCACGGTGTGTGCATCTTTATCAGAATAAGCTGCTTGTATAAAAATATCATACTTTTGCTCAAATATTCTCCAGTTATCCGCAATATTGTGATCAAACACCAATGGTGATGGCTTTCAAAATTCATCTGCCATATTAACACATACCAGTGAAGGCCTTTGCAAATATGCATGAACAGGCAAACATATGCATATGCCAGAAATTTATGCCATTACTTGTAACTATGCCCAGTAGCACAACAAGCCTCTGAATAACTGAACTTTGCGAAATAAGTCTCTTGGGAACTGTAATACTCTTGAAATTACTGTACTATAAGAAATAACCTCTTATTAGAGTAAAAAACATTGAAAATGGGACTTCTGAGAAACTGTAATACTCTTGAAATCACTGTACTGTAAAAGTCACTTATCATCATTGTAAGAAACATTTCAAAATACCCGCACTGTGTGAATGAACTGGGCAGAAGCTCAGTGTGAGAAACATTTTGATGTAATAGCACTTTGCGAATAAACAGTACACAGCACAATGAAACTTTTCCAAAATGGTGGTATTTTGCTAAATAACTCTTTACAGTGCAAGAAACACTCTGCAATGGTGGTACTTTGCGAATAGACACACCCAGCAAAAGAAACTTTTCAAAATGGATGTATTTTGTCTATACTTTATGAAATAGTTGTACATTCAACACAAATAAACTCTTCAAAATAAATGCACAGTAATAAGCACATACTGTAAGCACTTTTACACACTTTGAGATATTTACAACTCTAGTTATGCCCTTAATACAATGCAAAATAGTAGTTATGCAAAAACACAGTACTTTGTCAAAAAACATGCAGTCACTTTGTTCTATTTATGCTTAATGTGCCCTTTTTTGCCTTTATTATATTTGTTTTGCTAGTTTAATCTCTTTTCATGCCCATTGTACTTTTCTTGTGCTTGTTTTACTCTAAACATGCCTGTTTTAATTTAAATAGGCTCATTTTGCTTTAAACATGCCCATTTTACAATTTTTTTTCCTCAGATTTTTTTTTTTATTTTCAAATACATTTGAATGAATTCCATAGTATTTATACATAACATCTTAAATAACTATGTACACTATTTACATTAGCCTGACACTATAACAGATCTTAATGTATACAATTACTTTATAAGTATGTCCAATCCATTATCAGAATGTCTGATCAATTATTGTATAGTGTCAATCAACGATAAGACTTTTCCCCAAGGGTTGTTGATAAATGGTTTTGGATAAATTCTTAGTTCATTAATTTTAATTTCCAATAATGCTGTGGTCTTCAGTAGGCTGTAGAAGTCTCCCAAAGTTCGTATTGTGTTTGTATTCCGTCTTTTTGTTATACACTTCCTTGAAATTGCAAGTATAGTCTGTACTAGATGCATGTTTGACCTTTTCAAATGAGGACCTTTATTCACATTTAATAATACAAGAGCTTTAGTTAAATAAAATGATTCATTAAATAAAGCTTGTAGAAAGTCCAAAATGGCTTAATTTTAACACAATCAAAGAAAATGCTGTTCCAATCTGCACTGTGTACTTGCTCACATCTCCAGCATATTCCTTTTATGGAAGAAATAATTTTACTGATTCTATCTGGGGTTAAGAATGCTCTGTGCAAGTATTTCCAATTAAAAACTTTCCAGCATTGTGTAAAGGATGTATAATTTATCAATAATAAGATATTTGTTTTAATAGCTTCAGTTAACTGTATTGAGTGTCCTTTTGTTATATATTTCCAGTATGAGGTTTTGGGTGTTGTTTTATAGTTTATCAATATTTTGTAAAATTTTGAAATACTGTTTCCCATGTCAGAGTCATTATATATGATTTCATATATGCATTTCGTAAATTTAGATATTTCTTTAAATGAGGAATTGTTAATTATTCTACTTAAATCTTACGAATATGGCAGAATACTCTGTAAAGTGAGCCAGTCCTGTTGTGGAATTTTGTATGTTGTTTTAATTACTTGCGTATCTAAAACTTTTAGTTCTTTGATACATTGGAGCCAGCAAACAAATCCTTTCTGTTCCCAGGAATTAACAATTTCTCTATACATTTTATGTGGAAAGTTCTTTATGTCCATAAATGGTGTTAAAAGATCAAAGCAGATTTTTAAATCTATATTTGCATTAATAATTTTTCTAGATGAATCAATGTAATAATTAATCATACAAGTTTTAGTGGATTTAGTTATATTATATTGCATACTAATACATAATATGTGCCATAGCAAATTGTTTTTATCTGTTATTTGAATTTTTTTGTAAATCAAATTCATTTACTGATATTACAGTTAGTAATTCTTTCCAATTTGCAGAGCAATTTGGACTTATCTAATCTGAAATTGTTTTAGATATTCATGCTTTTATATATGTTTCCATATCAGGAAAGTTTAATCCTCTCTGTTTCCATGGTCTGAGATGATGTATTAAAGCTATTTTGTTTCTTTTGGGAAATCATAAAAATGTTATTAGGCATGAATTTATTTCTTTAAATATATTATTTTCTGGTAACAGTTATATTGCTAGGGCTATATATAGGATATTGGGCAGTAAAACTATTTTTATTAACTGTAGTATATCTTCAAATGTTAATATTATTTTGTTCTATTTTTCCACAGAGGATTTAATTGTATTGATGATATTATTGTAGTTTTTTAGACTAATTCATTATTAGCCTTGCATAACTCAATTCCTAGATATTTTAAGGTAGATTATTGTTTCCCTATGATGTGACCCCCCTTAGTCTGCAGTTCTTTTTTTATTTAAAAATAAAAATACAAATTTTGATTTATTGAAATGGAGTCCTGAAGTCATGTGAAATTTGTCAACTGATATATCTAATTCTTCTAATGTCTCTTTTGTATTAGATAATGTTAGTAATATGTCATCAGCAAATAGCATTACATTAGAATTGTATTGTTCATAAACATCTATTCCTTTGATGTTTATATTGCTACAAATTGAATCTGCCAATATTTCAATAGCCAGAGCAAATAGAATCAGTGACATGGGATATCCTTGTTTAGTGCTTTCTGTTATATGTATAGATTCTGAGGTAAAATGACTTAATTGACATACGCTAAATTATTAGTATATATATTCTTTAGGAGATGAACAAAGGATGCAGGAAATTCAAATAGCATTAGAATTTTGAATAAATAGTTCCAATTTAGGGAATCAAAGGCATTCTCTATATCTAAGCCAATTGTGAGTGTTTCTTTATAGGTTCATAGGTTCATAGGTTCATACTAGGCTATCTGCCCGAGGGCATTTACAAGCCTAGCCCATAGTTTTGTGGCTTACGCCACCCCTTTAGTATGGGGAACTATACCCATTATTTTGCTGTGCCTCTGTTGAGCAGTGACACTGAGGTAATCCCTGGGGTATATCTGCGATCTCCCATCCATTGGTCAAGATTTCTCTTGAACAAGGCCAGCGAGGTGCTCTGCCTCACATATACCGGGATTTTATTCCACAGCATAGGGAGTCTTTGGGTGATGAATCTATCCCTCCAGCACGTCCTATTAATAGCCGTGTCGAGGTTTAAGTCTCCGCCTTATGGCTCTGACGGATCTAGATTTTTGAGGTGAAGCATATTCATCAAATCTGGGTTTGACATGGCCTTGTATGTTAGGCAAAGGTCACCTCTGAGCAAGCGGTAGCGACTGAATAGAGCTGGAGTTCTTTCAGTCGGGCAGCATAGGACAGATGTTTGAGACCCTTTATCCTTTTGGTGAGGAACTTTTGTGGCCTCTCCAGCTGCTGCAAGTGTCGGGTCAGATACATTCGAATGGGGCATTGTACTCAATCATTGGTCTGATGAGTGATGAGTATAGGGAGACTATGACCTCCCTTGATCTAGATGAGAATCCCTTCATGATAAGGTGGGCAATGTAGAAGGTCTTCCTAACTACTTTAGCTACATGGGTGTCGAATGACAGACTACTATCAACCTGGGTCCCCAGGTCCCTGATAACTTCTTCTGTGCTCAGTGGATTGCCACCTATTTGGTAGCTAGGGGTAACCTTGTTTTTCCCGAAGGGTATGACTATGCATTTTTTGGCATTTAACTTTAGGCCATGGCTCTGGCACCAGTTATCCGTTTCTGTGAGACCCTTCTGAAGGATATCTGTGTCAGATGTGTTTTCTACTATGGCGCCCAGTTTGCAGTCATCTGCAAACTTTGTAAGCCATAACCCTCCTGTGTTTGCTTGTACTTCGGAAAAGTAGATGCCAAACAAGAGTGGGCCCAGGACTGAGCCCTGTGGTACACCACTTGTGACAGGCTTTGAGTCTGACATGGCGCCAGCAACTCTGACCCTGTGGGTTCTGTCACTCAGCCAGTTTGCAACCCATCTTGTGATGTATGGGTTAACATTTAAGCTGATGAGTTTTTCAATGATACCCGAGTGGGGTATTGTATCGAAGGCCTTTGCCAGATCGAGGTAGGCTGTATGGACTGCTTTCCCTCATCAATGGCTTTGGTGACTGTTTCAAAAAGTCAACCAAGTTTAGAAGGCATGATCTGCCTTTGACAAAGCCAAACTGGGATGGATCCAAAGTCTGCAAATTCCCTATGTCTTTATTTATGAGGTCCATTATGATCCTCTCCATGGCTTTGCAGATAAGGCTTGTTAAGCTAATGGGCGGTAATTTCCAGGGTTGGTGGAGGCACCGCCTTTGTGAAGTGGGACCACAGTTGCAGTGCGCCACTCCTGGGTACGTATCCAGAGGTAAGACTATGATTAAACAGCTGTCCTAGCTGTGGGTTTAATTCCTCGTTGAGTTCGTGGAGCACACAGCCGGGGACACCATCAGGTCCCATGGATGCTGTGTTTTTTGCTTTGGAGAGAGCAGTTCTCACTTGGGCGTTGGAGATGTTTGGGGCCTGCAATCGCTTGGTATAGATATCTCTCCTTTGGGGAGGGGAGAAGTTTGCACTGAACCTGTCAGCCAGTATGTTGGCAATGTCTGTAGGATCAGTAAT
This sequence comes from Protopterus annectens, assembly GCF_019279795.1. Taxonomy (NCBI): domain Eukaryota; kingdom Metazoa; phylum Chordata; order Ceratodontiformes; family Protopteridae; genus Protopterus; species Protopterus annectens. Next base: position 1,045,719,824 of record NC_056728.1, on the reverse strand, counting down.
CTTCACATCATTTTGAACTAGTTCTGAGCATATCTGGGAGTTTCCTGCCAGGTTTCTAACATAGCTAAAGAAGGCCTTATGATTGTCTTTTGAGTCTTTAGCTATTTTTCTCTCAAAATTTGCTTTGGATGATTTTATGAGAGCTCTTAGTTTTTACTTATAGTGATCAAGGGTGTTTTACCTTTTAAGGATTTTGCTCTATCTTGTAGTAGCTTCCTCCTTTTGTTGTAGAGTTTGTTTATGGCTGGGGTCCACCAGACTGGACGCTTGCCTTTGGTACAAAGAGTCTTTGTTTTGCTTGGGATTGCCTTATCCATGCAGTCCTGCAGGTGCTGGTAGAAGGCATTTGTAAGTGATTCAGCGGCTTGAGTACTGTTTTCCACGGGCTTGGGGGCCTTAAAGGAGACCACACTAGTCTTTAGAAGTGTGAAGGCGGCTTACGAGAAGTTCTTTACTGTGGTGTTTTTGATTTCAGCGCGGGGGGGGATGAGGACCTCCAGCGAGATTAGTTTGTGATCTGATTTCACCAGTGAGGGGTATACTTCGGTGTTGAACATTGTGCTCCCATGTTCGTGATGATGAGATCAAGTATGTTTTCTCCTCTTGTGGGGATGGTGACTAGTTGTTCCATGGCATTTGAGTTTATGAATTCCAGGAACTTTTGGGCTAGGGTGTTTGGGCTTGAGTAGTGTTCCCAGTCTATATTAGGGTAATTGAAGTCACCTAGTATGATGGTGTTTGGTGATACATTTATCCCCTCTAGTGTTTTCAGGAAGGCCATGTGAGGTTCCTGAGTTTGTGAGGGTGGCCTGTAACATGCTACAATTTGCAGAGCATTCTTGCCTATGGTTAATTGCACCTGGATGGTCTCCGATGCATCGTGCGTTGCCACCAGTCTTGAGGTGTGGGTGTCTTTGATGAATATGGATACCCTCCTTTCTTGGTATTGTCCGGATTTTGGGGCCAGAACGCATGATAAGAGGTAAAACCTGATAGTGCTGGGGTGCTCTCAGGAGCCTTGAACCAGGTTTCTGTCACTGCACAGACATCGATGTTCTCCATACTGAGAAGGGCCTCGAGTGCGTGCATTTTGAGATTTAGACTTCTGGCATTGAGCAGCATTACCCTTAGTTTTTTTCCTTTTTTGTGTTCTAGGGTGGTAGGTTTAGAATTTGAGCCTTGCCTAAAAAAGGCACTATGGGGGTGGCAAGAGCCTTTGCCAATATCCGGAAACCCAGGTGTGACAGGTACAAGCCGTCCCTTGCGAAGCAGCGTGGCTTGTCCAGTATGTCATCCCAGGCAGACAGACATTGGATCCCCTTTGAATGACACCAGAGTTTAAGCCAATTGTTAAAGCTGATCATCTTATCTCTGTATTGTGGCATCATTCTTGGTGAAGGTAGGATACTGCTCAAGGTCAGGGTCATACCTGCCTGGGCTACATAATCAGAGAGCTCCTCAATGTCTCTTTTCATGTAGTCCAAGGAGGTACATCTCAGGTCGTTTACACCAGCGTGGACAATGACTGAGTCATATTTGTACCTGCTGTTGAGAGACCTGAGTGCTTGCGTTATGTGGCGGATTCTAGCGCCCGACAGGCAGCTTACTGTGACCTTCTCCTTACTCAGTCTGGTGAGCGGGACGTCAGTGTGTCTGACTATGGAGTCACCAATGACTAGTGTGTCTGGCATTGTGTTTGGCCTTAAGGGCTGTGACTGTTTGACACTCTGACTGTGAGGTCTATGTGTTGCAGGTGTTGTGTTCTGAGGTGGTGGTTGTTTGGGTGTCTGCTTTGGTGGCCTCTGCTGTTTTGGTAGATTTTTGATCAGAGCCGCCGAGTATGTCTTTGTGTGTTTATGTGCATGATTTGAGGTTGTGATGGTACTATGTGAGACTGGGTCTATAGTGTGTGTGGTAACCTTCTCCTCCTGACTGGTCTTGCCAGTCCTATGTTGAGAGAGCTCAGCCTCCAGTTTGGCCGTATAGTTGCATCTCTCGCATGTATTTGTGTTTTGTGGGAGGAGGAGAGGGTTGTCTGTGTACATGAGGCAATTGTAACATTGCCTCAATATTCCCAGGTTCACCAGCTGAGCAGGAGAGGACACTAGCAACTGATCCCTCGACATGCTAGAAGGACTAGACAAAAAAAGCTTTAAAAAAGATGCGGGGGGACGTGGGTGACCGAGAAATGGGGGGGTTGCCTTTTTGGGGTGCTATCTATAAGAGTGCCGTATCAAGGTAATAAGTACTGTAGGAGCAAGTGCTAGGTTTAGCAGATAGAGAAAAGTCTACTTGGAGTCAAGTAGAGATGATCGTTTTAGGTATTAGAGAAAGTGCTAGTAACAGGGATGCTTAAAGGTAAGATTGAAAAGAATGCACTCTGCAGTGTGCACTAGAGAAGTTAGATATGAAAGTAGGTAACTTGAGTTTTACCTGTTTAAAAAGTTAAGGTTTAGTGGAGAGTTACTATTTTTAAAACAGCAAGATGGACTGAAAGGGGTGGTTACTTTTGTATTTTGGTACTATGAAATACTGTAGGATGGCCAATAAATTTAAATAATCGAAGGGGTGGGATTTCAAAAGTGATGGTTTTGTGATTACTCACATAAGCCAGTGAAAGTAGAGAGAAATGAGATATATGGTCAGATTAACATAAGAGGCGGGCAACTAGAAAGACAGTGGTATTTAACAAGACAACTTAAATGGGTGGGAGGGAGGAAAAAAAGTCTGCCTGACTCAGAACAGAGAGAGCTGTGGTCTCTTTTGAAGTTTTAATATGCTGTTAAAACAGAATGCAAGCAAAACACAAGATAAAGAAAACAAACTACAGTATTCTTTATTAACATAATCTATAAGAGAAATTATCATTTTAATATTGTCATGCATGTGTTTATGATGAATTTGTATCACTTCACTGAAATACCATTTCACTGACACCCATTTCAATGAGACCAATTCACCTAAAGTTCATTTCACTGAAAGTTCATTTTACCAAACACTCATTTCACTGACAAGTAGTACTCTAAGGCAAGTCAAAGGTGTATGTCCTTTTCCACACTGTAGTGTGATCCTGGTGTTACTATATATAGTTGGGGGGGTGTGGGGGCATCCCAATTAATTTCATTTTCTGTTGTCTGGTTTTGTTTTACATTATTTGGTAAAACCCAACTAGGTGGGGGACTATGCCCCCACACCCCTAATGCTGGGGGATGTGCCCCCCACACCCCATAACTATATATACACTAACACCAGGATCACACTACAGTGGGGAAAAGGACATATACCTTTGACTTGCCTTAGAGTACTACTTGTCAGTGAAATGAGTTTTAGATGAAATGAACTTTAGGTGATTTGGTTTCAGTGAAATGGTTGTCAGTGAAATGGTCTTTCAGTAAAGTTATATGAATCTGTCTATGATATATAAATCCAGTTTGATCATTATTTATTGTTTTGGATAGTGGTATTTTCATTCTGTTAGTCAATATTGTCATAAATATCTTATAGTAATTATTTAATAATGATATAGGTCTGTATGAGTTGCAGAGGTTTGGGGATTTGTTCTCCTTTAGGATTGGTATGATTAAGGAATATCTCCAAGAGGGTGGTATCAAAGCTTGTGACTGAATTTCTAATAGAGTTTTATTGAAGAAGGATAGTATTTTTGAAGGAAAAAGATTATATATTTCCATAATTATGCCATCTATACCTGGAGCTTTAGTATGTTTACCCTCTTTTATTGTATCTGTAATTTCTTTGTAGGATATGGGTGCTTGCAGATCTAGTTTTAATTTTTCTGGTATTTTTTTTTTATATTAGAACATTTTTTATCTAGATTTAATTGACCGATATGTATATTTTCTTTTTTGAAATGTTCCATATAGTGATTTCTATAGACATCAAGAATGTCACCTATATCTGAGACATTTTTCCCTTTCTTTTCATGGAAGATACTTTTAATGTTATTAGCTTTTGATTGTATTTTTATTCTTGTGGATAAATTATGTAGATATTTGGGAGAAGTGGCCAAGGTATTAATTTTTATTTTTTCTAAAAATAAACAAGTTTTAAGTGTTAGAATTTCATTGTATTTATTGTTTAATACTTCTACTTTCTTTTTCATCTCCAAATGATTTTGATTTTTTTCACGTTTTACTGCCAAAAGTTTGGATTATAGATCTAATAATCCAGAGCCCCATTCTCTGATTTTTTTTTATATACCAAGTTAAGGTTTTTACTATATTTGTAAGCTTTTAATGAGTCCCATATCATTATTTTATTTATCTCTGTGGTGTAATTAATATCTATGAAGAACTGTATTTCAGATAATAACCAGGGTTCAAACTCTTTAATTTTAGTTATATATGCTGGAATTCTGGAGTTAAAGATGAATGGTTTGTACTCATTTTGAAGTTTTAGTATCAATGAATTGTGGTCTGAAAAGGAGCAGGGAGTGATTGTGAAATTAATTATTTTAGCATGTAAGTCATAGGCAGCAAATATTTTATCTGTTCTAGTTTGGATACCAAATCTTTGATCTTGATGGGAAACAACAAATATTTATTTTCTTTAAATTTGAAAGTATCTATGAGATAAAATGATTCTAGCTTTTTTTAAAAGCTTTTGATACAGCAGATGTACACAGCGATCTTTTATTTGTAGTTTCAGAAATATCAAATATACAGTTAAAATCTCCTCCTAATATTAAATTGCCTTTATAATTATTGGAAATTAAATCCAAGTTATTTTAAAAAGTTCCTGTTCCAATGCCTGGGAACCAGTATAGATTGGCTAGGGTCCATATTCTGTTATTATATTTAACTATTACTAATGCCATAAGGCCTTCTTTATCTTCATACTTATAAATGATTTCTGGGTTAATCACATTTGTTTTTCATAAAATTGTTACCCCTTTTGTCTTTGTCTTATAAGTGGATTGTGCCAGTATCATATTTTCCTTAGGATTTCATTCATAATTGTCATTTCTTTTGAAATGAGTTTCTTGAAGGAAGACAATTTGTGCTTTGTTCAGTTTTAAATATTTCAGTAAATTTGATCTCTTGCTAGGATTGTTTAAGCCATTGATATTTAAAGATAATAAAGTTAAATCCATCTTAAGTTATTTAGACTATGTATTTTTTGTTTTATTTTGACTATTAAACATTTTTCCTCTGATAACTATAAAGTATATGTTTGAGCTTTTAAAGGAAATTATCAGTTTTATACTTTGAGTGTTTACCAATAAAGTAATGTTTTGGTCAGGCATACTAAAAATATTTTTGTGAAATAACAAATTTAAATTAATAAATGTGAACAAAACTAAGATCCGCACTAGCAATGGAATGAAAATCATTCCTAATCTGATGGATAAACTTAAGTCCATCAGATTATCACTCACACCTTGACAATAAAGAACATATGAGCTCCATAAACTGAATATTCATATGGAGAATATTTGTAATAGGAATAAGGAATATTTATATTATTTTGAACAGATATAGTACTATTGTAAATTAGACAGAATTCTAATACAACACATATGTCTTCTTATTGTATAAGCAATTAATATTTATATGAAAGACAGATGACAAGCAATTCAATCATAGTAAAGTAGGATGTATCATATATAAAACCTCAGTAAAAGATTATAGCACTCAGTTATTTAACATATTCACCCTTATTGATGAAGTCTTTCAAAACTTATTACTTAATATAAATAGATGGTAATAATATCTACACCTAATGTTTATAATACAATGCATTTTACTGGATATATCAGAAGTTATATTTCATTGTTTGCCTGCATTTAATAATCACTTTGTTGCTAACTTATTATCTAGAAAATGTCAAGGAGGCAACACCACAGCAGATAAAGAAAGAAGTTTAATCAATCCACAAGAACAGTAATACAGTAAGCACGTTCACGGTATCAAAATGTTTCATCAGACTTTCAAATGCCCTGTCTTAACTGACATCAATAAATACCAAGTTCATATGTAGAACACCAATCACACTGAAGAATCAATTATGACATCACACATACATAGACCTCATATACAAATGTTTAAAACACTCTTCTTGTAAAATCAAACTTCTAGATTGTGAATGAACACTTTATAAAACTACTTAATCAAATAAATATAGTTTATATAACATTGTACAATAAACCACCCCATCTATAAAAACATAATATAAAAATATCATAAAAAGAAATAACTTATATGACTCTTATTAGTAATCCCTTCACGGAAAACCTAATGTAATGTAACGTCTAATGTGCATAAGGTCTAGCCAGGAGAAAGGGTTTTAATGTTGCCCTATCATTCAAACCACTCATACTATGAGCTTGTAGATGTATGATCCATTTATTTTCTTGACCCTCCGTGTGATTCTTGATATTACCTGTTCTTCCTGTTGTTCTAATTAACTCTAACACTCTAAACTTAAACTTATGCATCGTCCCATATGTCAACACATGCTTTGCCAGAGCATTCTTATCATCCTCTTTGTTAACTGCGTATCTATGCTCCCTTACTCTTTCCCTCAGGGTCCTATTAGTTTTAGCTACATAAAATTATTTATATACTTGGCATTGTGCCAACTACACTAGGTCCCTCATCTTGCAATCAGCATATTGCTTAAAAAAATACTCTTGCCCAGTGTCAGGGTGAACAAACCTATTGTCACCTGCCATATAGGGGCATTGGTTACAGCCTCTGCAGGCAAAAGTTCCCTGCCTATCCGAGCGTAACACATTATGGACTCTAGCTTGCTCATAGTTAAGCAGTCTTTTTAAGGACTTTGTGTTCTTATAAGTGTATCTGGATCTAGTTCCCTCTATCATTGAAATATTGTCTCCATATATTTAGAAAAACAGCTTAGACCCTTAGTAGAAGGGATAACTACTGTGGTTAGAGATACACAACAGTTTTTAGAGACCTATGCTGAATATGTTTTTTTGAGTGAGGCAAGTGGGAATGATCTACTAGTGACGCTTGATGTTGTTTCACTATTTACATCCATACCTAACAATAGAGGGATGGATTATGTGAGGTTGTTATTAATAGAGGAAAGGGTCTCTAGGGACTTTATTATGATATATATGTTGCTTCTAGACATTGTTTTGAATAATAATATATTCATGTATGATGTAAGGTACTTTTTACAAACTAAAGGGGTAGCGTTAGACACCCCTTGTGCGAATTCATATGCCAACCTAGTGTTGGCATATTGGGAAAGGACATACATGATGAATAATACAGAGTTTAGTGAGCATATTGGATATTATCGACGATTTGTGGATGATGTTTTCCTAGCATGGAAAGGTACTAGTGAACAACTAGAAGAATCTGTTCAATATATAAATGGAACAACTGATTTTTTATCATTTGAATGTAATAGTTCATACACTAAGTTCCAATTTCTTGATGTACAGTCAACTAAGGATGAAGAGGGTATGCACACCGACATGTTTAGGAAACAGTGTTGGAGGAATACTCTGCTGCATCACACTAGTTTGCATCCAGCCCATGTGTAGTCTAACATAATGAAGGGCCAGGTACTCAGGGCATCCAGACTCACCAGTCATGATAAGTCTTATCTTGAAACATGCAGGACATTGACAGATAACTTTAAGCAATGAGGTTATAAAGTGGATGAAATAGAGAGAGTTATGAATAACAATCAGTCACAAAGAAGGAGGAAGGGGTGACCCTATTTTAAAAGAAATGGTGGTGCAGAAATTAATAGACTTGATAGTGAAGATTTGGGTTCAAGAAATAACATAGGGCTTAGAGTAATAATTCCTTTTACAAATAAGAATGCCAAGGTAAAAGAGATAATAGATAAAAACTGGAAGCTACTATGTGTAGATGACAATATTTCAACAATAGTGGGAACTAAACCCAGATACACGTATAAGAACACAAAGTCCTTAAAAAGACTGCTTTGCTATGAGCAAGATAGAGTCCATAATGTGTTACGCTCAGATAGGCAGGGAACTTTTGCCTGCAGAGGCTGTAACCATTGCCCCTATATGGCAGGTGACAATAGGTTTGTTCACCCTAACACTGGGCAAGAGTATTTTTTTAAGCAATATGCTGATTGCAAGACGAAGTACCTAGTGTAGTTGGCACAATGCCAAGTATATAAATCATTTTATGTAGCTAAAACTAATAGGACCCTGAGGGAAAGAGTAAGGGAGCATAGATACGCAGTTAACAAAGAGGATGATAAGAATGCTCTGGCAAAGCATGTGTTGACATATGGGACGATGCATAAGTTTAAGTTTAGAGTGTTAGAGTTAATTAGAACAACAAAAATAACAGGTAATATCAAGAATCACATGGAGGGTCAAGAAAATAAATGGATTATACATCTACAAGCTCATAGAGTGAGTGGTTTGAATGATAGGACAACATTAAAACCCTTTCTCCTGGCTAGACCTTATGCACATTAGACGTTGCATTAGATTAGGTTTTCTGTGAAGGGATTACTAATAAGAGTCATATAAGTTATTTCTTTTTATGATATTTTTCTATTATGTTTTTATAGATGGGGCAGTTTATTACACAATGTTATATAAACTATATTTATTTGATTAAGTAGTTTTATAAAATGTTCATTCACAATATAGAAGTTTGATTTTACAAGAATAGTGTTTTAACATTTGTATATGAGGTATATCCATGTGTGATGTTATAACTGATTCTTCAGTGTGATTGGTGTTCTACATATGAACTTGGTATTTATTGATGTCAGTTAAGACAGGGCATTTGAAAGTCTGATGAAACGTTTTGATAATGTGAAAGCGTTTATTGTATTACTGTCTGTGTGGATTAATTAAACTTCTTTCTTGTTTGTTTATCTGCTGTGGTGTTGCCTCCTTGACGTTTTCTAGAGAATAGTGCATTTTTGGCTCGAAGGGGCACTTCATCCTGATCGGTTGTGTGTTTTTTACTATTGTTGCTAACTTACTTAAAGCATCAAGTTTGTTTTATGTGAACATTGTTAAAAGTTAGTGCATTTCAATTATCAGTGCATCCCTTTTCCCCCCATTTCCTACACATAAAGATTTTCATATCTGTCATTTCTTATTATAAAATGAGTAAAATTATAGGTTAAAAACAGCCAGTTCACATATTGTGATTAATGATTACAAGTTCCCTTTCCATATTTATAAATTGCCATTTTATGGCATATACTGAAAGTTTTTTTAGATTTAAATGGCAACATTCTATTTTGTATAATCAGCAAAGGTTAAACTGAGTGATTGTCAATTTAATACTTAGTTCAGAATGTGATTGCTACATTCTGTGACATTCCTAGCTCAGGCTTCTGTTGTTTCCCTTGAACAACTTTGTCAGTTTGATGTCATGTATAAAACATTAGTTAACTTGGTAACAGTTTAAGTATTATGTACGGTCAAGATGGATTACAAAACCACAATTCAAGTGAAAGCAATTATATGACTTGTTATACACATTTACTTGTATGAGAAAATCATCATGCTTTCCCTTGATGTTCAATGTAGCGTATGTCATTTATGACAGTAGTGGTATTATACACAAGCCCATGTTATTAAACTGTCAATTGTCAATTTAATAATATTTGTTCAGAATATGATTGTTAATTTCTGTGACATTTCAAGTTCAGGCTTTTGTTGTTTCTCTTGAACAACTTTGTCAGTTTTATGTCATGTATAAACATTAGTTACCTTGGTAGCCACATAAGTATTATATATGGTCAAGATGGGTTACAAAATTTATTTTATTTTATTTATTTATTTCAGTTTGTTTACCGGGGAGGTCCACTGGGCTTGGGGGCCTGTTTTCAGTGGAGGCCCATGGAGAAAAGCTCCACATTAACAACAATTTTAATTACAAAGAAGAGTTCAGACACAGATAACGTTACAATTAACAGTTTTGTACAAAAATAGACTACAATACCAATATCAGCTTGCTCACAGCAAAAAGTTTTAACAATTTCAATTAAGTTCAGTGGGGAAAAGATTGCCATATGTATAAAAAGCAAAGAAAGGTAAAGAAGAAAAATTAAAAAATTAAAAACTTTAAATGTTTAGAAGTTTATGCAATTAATATTTTTGTTGAGGAGAGGAAGGTGAGGAGGTTTGCCTGGGTAGCTTAAGCAAAAGAGGAAAAAAATGCTTTAGTAGCTACTACATTTGGAATTGTAAGTGGGCTTAGAGGAGGATTAGGAAGGAATAGAGGTTAGCCTGGAGGGAAAGGGGAGGATAATTGGACAGGTGTTGGTTGGAGGCTACAGTTGCATATCCTATTTAGATAAAGGTGAGAATAAAGTTGGGTTTTGAAGTTGGCTTGGTTGTTGCAGGTTCTTAGGGAGGTGGGTAGGGCATTCCATTTTTTAGCAAGGGTGAAGGATAAGAGATGTTGGCCTGCCGGGCGCTTTGGTTTTTGTACTGTGATCTGGTTTTGGTGAGAAGATCTAAGGGATCTGAGGGGAGTATAGGGTTGAAGAATATTCAAAAGTGCAGGACAGTTAGTAGGATGGAACAGTAGTTTATGAGCTGTGGTGAGATGGAGAAAGTTAAGATGATTTGGGAGTTCAAGCCAGTTTAGCGAGTGAAGGGAGGTGCAGTGATGAGAGGAGGATTTGGATTTAGTGACAAATTCAAGTTAAAGAAACTACATTACTTGTTATGCATATTTACTTATATAAGAAAATCATCATGCTTCCCCTTGATGTTCAATGTAGTGTATATCATTTATGACAAATTTAGACAGTAGTGTTATTATATTATACACAAGCCCATGTTAATAAATCCTGTCTTTTATATCTAAATTCAGCAGCCTGCTTCATCTTATATGACGATTATATATTTTATGTCTAGATTTACTAAAATCATACATTACATAACTATTGTGAGTGTGTGTGTGTGTGTGTGTGTGTGTGTGTGTGTGTGTGTGTGTGTGTGTGTGTGTGTGTGTGTGTGTGTGTGTGTGTGTGTGTTCTTGACTGTTGCTTAGTTGTTTGAGAGACCACAAGCTGTAATGCTTATTCTTATTATCAGCTCCTTCTAAGCATGTTTATACAGTCCATATACTTTAAATGATTAGACCCGTCTAGTTTCTTATTTGTTATAAGAATATTTTCATCCTTACATACACACATATCAGTACTTCAAGCATGGGCAACAATGCCCATCCAGTTTTGCCAGAATATCATTCACTAGTTCATGTGGTGTGTTTCCAGGCTGTTCTTAGAATATCCAAAACAATATTTGTCCTGTTCCATTTTACTATTATAAATAGATATTGAAAATCTATGCCTAAAAAGGTATCTTTTCATTTGGCTAGGCATTCACCATAATCTGGTTATTAGGAAAAAAAGGTTGACACATCACAACACAAGTGTTGCTTTCTGAAAAATGTGTCACTGCTCATAGCATATGCAACAATGTCATTTTGTCAGTGGCTGCATCTTGCCATATTTCTCATTCACATCTTCAATTGTGAAGACACACACACACACACATACACACACACACACACACACACACACACACACATATATATATATATATATATATATATATATATATATATATATATATTTTAATTCTATTATATGGCTACATCATCTAATGGTAACAGAAACCATAAAAGAGCTAGCAATGTAGGCACTGTATATTTTACTAAAGGACACAATGTGTTACTGGAACTTCATTGTTTTCATAGGACTTGGGTTCCAGTTAAGGATTTGAGTGCCTGATTTGATTGGTTAGCTTCTGTAGGGGTATCGGCTGCATTTTGATTGGGTGGCTTCTATGTGTGCTTTAAGTTATAAACTTTAAAAAATAGAGGGTTTCTTAGTTCAGTGCAGTGTGGCTCCAAAGACAAGATGACTACAGAGAAATAGAAGAAGACCACAGAGCTCTTTACCATCTGGGTTGTCACTGATTCAATGAAATACAAGGAACTGTTCAGCTGGACAGTACTGGTTCTACAGTATTATGGCTTTTGGTAAGAATAGAGCCTACTGTATGAAAGGTACCTGAGTTTGGTTTGAAGAGAAGGATTGGAGAGCCTGTTTTCAATTGGCCAGCTTCTGCAGGAACGTTAGTTGCATTTTGATTGGCCATCTTCTGTGGTGATGCAGCCTTACAGAATTTAAATACCAGCAGGTTTACTCAGTTAATTGCTGGACTGCTCCAAAGAAATAGGGTTACAGAGAAGGAGGAGAAGAGTACACAGACCTTTTCCACCTGGGTTCCTGTTGATTCAGTACACCACAAGAACTTCATTTGCTTCCTAGGACAGGGTTTTTAGTGTCCAGCTTAGAGTGTGAGCAGAGGCTTCCACATGACATTTGTCTGAACATTTGTTTGAGTGAAGGATTAGTGCCTGTTTTTGACTTGCCAGTTTCTTCAGGGGTATTGGCTGCATTTTGATTGGCCAGCTTCTATAGGGGAGGGGTCTTCTAGCCTTTGAATATTAGTATATTTGCTCAGTTTGACAGTCTGCTGCATTTTCCACCTCAGATGTGGAATGGAATTAATTGCCACTTCATAGCTATCTAGCATAGTGCACCTGCTATCTTAATACCTTAAATGAAATTCATTTTCAGTGGTTGTATGGCCTGGAGGTTTTGTTATGCTTCCTAGCATTAAGCAACAAAATAATATTGCTCACTCTGGCAAAAAGGAAATATTTTATGACCTAGCCATAACCTCATTTTATTTCTGTGAAACAAGTCTTTTTAGCCCTTTCAAAAGCTAAGAACACCTCATCCAGGGACCTGCATAATATACCAGGTTGCTGGATTATCAGCACCATAAATGACCTGTCTGAACACCTTCTTCACCACTTTAATCTAAGACTAATTACTGGTTATGTTTCTGAAACCTGCAAAACAACCATTGTAATATTATTACCCAAGCGTATACTAACCACAGACAATGCTAAGTGTACATCCATTACTCTCACTAGTCTCATATGTAAAGCCACTGAATGTATTATACAGTCATAGGTTCAGAGGTTCTTACCAGGCTATTGATTGGTAATGATTTTAAGAAACCTAGCTTTACATTGCCCTGGTAGTATTTTAGCCCTTATATCCTGTATATGAAAAATCCAGAGACGGATAGAACAAGGACATCTGGGCATTACTTGTTGCCCCATTCATGAAGAACATTGGTGTTAATCTGAAGATGAATTTATGGTTTCCCATCTAGTCATTCAAATTATGTTTGACTAGCATAAGTGAAGGTCTTTGCTATATGTGGAGTGGATGACAGTTGCATAGAAGTGGTATGATCTGTGATACATACCTTTCCCTGCAACATGTCTTGTTCATGTTACAAGACAGATTAAGAACCCTTGAGTGGGTGTTCACACTTTCATTGGACTTGAGAATGTGAAATCAGTTTGACAGGATAGGGTCTCTTGAGGCTGTAAACATGAGGTTGAGTTTGCTTCTCAGTAGGCTGTGTGATACTGAGAAGAGTGAGAGAGAGAAGGCGTATATAGCTTTTATGATTTAGGCCCTTTTATTTTTAGTGAGAAAGTGTGGTGGTTTTCTTTTTCAGTTGTGACAAGTGTTTGGTCAGGTACAAACACCGAAAGAGGCATTATACTCAATGATTGACCTAACAAGTGCTGAATACACTGGAATGATTATGTCTTTGGATCTGTACACCATACCTTTAGATATAAGCAATGAAATAAACATGACATTCTTCCAATAGTTGATATGTGATGATTGAAAGACAGCTCATTGTCAACATAAGTTCCCAGATTTCTATCTATGAGTTCAATTTTCATAGGGGTATTGTCAATGTCATAATTACAAGGGCAGTCATGCTTGTCAAAGGATATAATCATATGTTTATTGGCATTAAGTTTTAGTCCATAGTTTTGACACCACCTATTTGTTTGGGACACGTCCTCTTGTAGGATCCTGGTATCCTCTAGAGAGCTTATGACAGCACCAAGTTTGCAGCCATCTCCAGATTTAGTCAGCCAGAAACCTTCAATATTAGTTTTGATCTCCAAGAAGTAAATGCCAAAGTGGAGTGGCCTAAAGACCAAATCCTTGGGCACTCTGACAGTGACAGGATGTTTGGAGGAGGTAGAGCCAACAATCCTTACTTTCATGGTTCTGTTTATGAACCAGCTGTTATCCACTGAATTACAGGGGCATTAAAATTTATCTGAAAGAGTTTTTCTATGAAGCTCAGGTGTTGTATGGTGTTAAACACATTTGCAAGGTTCAGATATGCAGTGTGCCCTGATTTGTCCTCATTAATTGACAATGACTTCTTTGAAGAAATTAAACAGGTTATGCAGGTAGAACTTGCCCATGATGAATCTAACCTCTTTTGGGTCAAGAGTCAGTAAGGTACCTTTATCCCTATTTATTAGCACCATATATTCACTTTCTTTGCTTTACAGATGAGACTGGTCAGGCTTCTGTATCTACAATTACCAGGATCTGTTAAAGCCCCATATTTGTGCATTGGAATGCTTATTGCTGTCCTCCATTCCTCTTAAATAAAGTCTGTTTTGAAGATAATATTGAATAGCTTCTGTAGGGCATCTAAAACGTCATGTGTCATGCTAGTAGGCAGCTTGGTATGTTATCCGGCTCCATAGACATAGTATTCTTGGCCTTAGATAGTGCCTTGTGAACTTGTTCTTTGGAGATTTCAGAGGAGTGTTGATGTGGATTTTTTATCAGAGAATACTGGGGGAGAGAGGGAAGTAATGTTACAGCTGAATTCATCATCTGGTTGATTGGCTCTAGGGGAATTCAGTAAAGCCTACACTTTTTTATGTGTGTACACATCATTTTTAGATCAGTAAACATCACTTAGTGGTGTGCAAGCATGTGCAAACAAGGAATCTCCCTTGCAATGCAAATTTCTGCTTAAGCAGGTGAATCTTATGCAAATGAAGCAGATGGAGTGATCCAACAAGGTGAAAGGCATTTGTGTAGAATCTGTATCCGTCTTTGTAGTGCACATGGAAAATGTCCATGTACAGGAGTCTACATGGACAGAAGATGATGGAAAAGTCCACAAACATGGACATAACTCCCCTAAAAATAGTAGAAACATACATAGATGTGTAAAACATACATTGTGGTTGTTTGTAAAAGGAAGGGGATATGTAAAATTCATAATAATTTTTTTTAAATAATATTTGCATGTTTGCGCTATGCACCACCTTGCACAAACATGCTTAATAGAAAAAAACATTTAAAATAACATATTGAATGTAGTTTACACAAACGTACTGTAGGACCCTGCATCAGGTCTATGCAACAGTGCATTTGTGCTGTTACCCAGCTTACACAGCTGAAACTGTGTCATTTCCAGGCTGTCAGCATGAGCATGTATGCAAATGAGGTTCCTTTGTTGAATTTCTGAATGGAGGAACCGTGTCCACATATCCGATTCGTGTAGGCTCCTACACATTTTTTATATTCCCATTGTGTTACTTGTAATTTTTTTTAGTGTTCAGTGTGCATGTTTGTGTGGCGCTCTGCATAGCTTAGTGTGTTTGTGTGGACAGACCACCCATGTGACAATGATGATGTAGGCATCTGTCAAGGAAACTGGATATATTCAGTTAAAAATATATACTTTGTATAAGCTATGCTGCATAAGGAGCACAGAACCTCATTGTTTACTAAAGTAAGGCCTTTAAATCATCTCAGTTACATCCTAGCCAGGTGAACTGCATCATAATTAGCCAATCCCACATGGTGGCCCTAAAGCAGAACTGTATAAAATATCCATACACCCTACATTCTGATTTTCCATCAATACTCTGAATCATCTTAGAGACTTGGAAATGTTAACTGATAATATTAGCGGCTGCTGCAACTTTTTTACATCTGTATGTGCCAGATGTTGAAGTCAGTGCTGCTATGCTGCTGACAACAGGCCCAGGCCAAGAAGGAAAAAGGTGTTCAGGCCCAGGGTAACCTTCCAGGAGCAACATGAGCTGGAGATTGTAGAGCACTACAAGATGAACAGAGATTTATTACAAGAGCTCAGTGAGCTTTGCCACTCTCAACTCAGAGCCAGAGTTAACAGAGGGGAACTCATCCAAGTGAAAATTAAGGTATGTGTTGCCCTTAGGATACTAGCTACAAGTACCTTCCAAAGACCAACTGGGGACATGATGGGGGTCTCATAGGCATCTGCATTCAGAATACTCCACCAGTTTCTGAATGCTATGCTCACAAATGTCAGTGAACAAATATCTTTCCCTTTGACCCTGAGGTGAGGGCCAGCAATACTTCGACTGTGTAGCACACTACTCTGAACTACTGGGTGCCATAGATTTCACTCATGTGCACATCAAGCCACCATGTTCTGCAGTATTATGTCGCAATCTGTGTTAAGCTGTATATACAGCTGTCACTGTTACACAAGTGTATAACCTACAACATCATACAGCAGAACATGAAGACATTATTTTCTAACCCACATTTGTAATCATTTAGAAATAAATGTTCTTTAAACAGGAATCTCATGAACAAAACATAAATGATGTACACTGTTGACATTCTGCAAATCTCTGCGCAGTTGACAATTATGGCAATCAGTAATGTCCTGACAATACTGTCAAATCAATCACTGTGGTCACACCTACAAGGCATATGTATGAGTCTAAACTGTGTCCAGTCAGAAAATATCTCTACAGTTGGCAATCATGCAGACAGTACATCAATCCAGCAAGGAGGCCTGTGATGACACTTGAGTGAATACAGTGAACTAAATCTACATCTCTGACAAAACAGTGTTGTGCTTGCCAACAGCAGAAACACAGAATCTTCCTATTCCTGACAGTCCTGGAAAATGTTAGGGAAAGATAATGTACACAGCAGGGCATATGACAGTGTATCAGGGCTAATACTTCAAAATATCTCACATTTACATTAGCTGCTATGTTCCCACATATGTGGGTCACAAACTGTGCATGAGCTTAAAGCTGCAGCTAACCTTTCCCCCCAAAACACTTGACAGTAATGTAAAACTATGTGCACCCTGATACACTGAATTCTACAGTATTCCAATCCTGATCCAACTAAGCATACCTGGATGCTCCTCTTGAGTGGAAATGGTTGCACCTACATCCATGACATATTGGTGATGGATACCTGTGAGCTGTCCTGTGTTGCAAGTTCCACCAGGAAATCATCAGTGGCTGACAGAGGTTGTCCTGCTGCAGGCCCACCACCAGTGATCTGATGAACCCTGGCTACATCCACTGCAAGTCTGCGTGCCAAGTTGATCATGTCAGTGGCAAGGTGTCACACCAGTTCATATGTGCATTAATGTTGTACACCAGTTCATCCCACAATGCTCTACGCAATTGCCTATTTGCTGTCCTCTGGCCAGCAGGAATTGGTGGTTTTGTCTCAAGATCTTAATAATGAGGTTGTTTTCTGCCTCAGTGAAAGGTGGACAGAATCTGACATGCATGATATCTCTTGAAATACAAATAAATGAGAACACATGTCAGGATCACATATGTGGAAGTACAGTATGTAGAGATATAACAATAAAGGAAGTCTGTTGGTATTCCCTGTTTGATTACACATGTCTTAATCAACAGTGTGCCAAACATACAAAGGTTATGGAAGCAACTGGGATAGTAGCAATAGTGACCCACTGCTGTTTGTGACATGACAGATACTCATGTTTGATCACACAACAAACACAGGAGCCCATTGTAGTGTGCCCCATAGCAGGGAAACTCCCACCCATAACATATGTATAAACAACAGTGCCAACCAAATAGCAGGGTACTGCTATAACTGCTAACAGTGGAAGTATCCAGGAGACCTGTGTGCCTATTTAATACAGAGCATTTACCCTTGCTGTAGTCTACATCCTCTGTAGGTAGGTATAATGCAACTGAAGATCACTGCCATGTCATCATTACATTTCTAAGAAAGGTTTACTGATGTAATCCCCATTCCTCTCAATATATTCAAACACATGCATCACGTTGAAAACAAAATGGTTACATACCTGATGGAGTACAAAAACTCCTCTGTTGAAAGATGGAGTTATATGAGTACTCTATGAATGAGTTAACCATACAAACTAACTCTCATACACGATGGCTCCCCTAGCTAGGTGTTTGCATTTTTAAGTTGGTTCTCATTAGCAGGTGATTGCCTCTGAACCAATCTGTGGTTCAGGAATGCTACATGCAGCATACACAACTGATTTGCAGTATAATCAGCCAATGTCATGCAAATTCTCAACAATACATAAGGCCTCAATATAGATTCCATCCCCTGTCTCACATTTTGGGTTGGAAATTACTGGGGAAGGGATTATGTCAGCACAGAGAGAATGTAGCAGCTACTTGTTACATACAGATGTGTGTGCTACAGGCTGAAGCTGCTGCTGCAGAAAATAAGCATAGTTAGAGAGGCTGCAGAATGTGCGGAGCAACAACAATTAAGAGCAACTGTGTGACCTGTGGCAGCTTTGGTGTACAGCCAGAGCCTGATTGAGGGAACCCATCCTACTGGAAAGTAAGGTATGTGTTTAACGTAAGTATGTTAGCAAAAAGGTGTCATTAACAGAGTAAAGGAGAACATGGTTGTTGTATCCCAGAACAAGGTAAGAGATACATTAACTACTATGTCAACCAGTCAGATAACTGCCAAGTTAAGTGTTATGCCATAGGTTCATAGGTTGGTACTAGGCTATCGGCCCTAGGGCCTAGACAAGCCTAGCCATAAGAATTCCCTGGATATTTCTTCCTACAATATTTATATCCCTGAACTCCTGTCTAGCAGGGTGTTTGACATGATCCCTGGAGTGAATTTCCTATCCCCCATCCAGTCGTCAAGGTTCCTTTTGAAGAGGGCCAAGGAGGCATTCTGCTTGACATGTAATGGCAATCTATTCCAGATTATGGGGAGTCTCTGGGTCAGGAACATAACCTTCCAGCATGTTTTGTTTATTGTGATGACAAGTTTAGATCCCTGGAGCATGTGGCTCTTAGGGATTGGGATTTCTTTAAGTGGAGCATGTCCAACAGCTCAGGGTTTGACATGACCTTGCATGCTAAGCAGAGATTGCCTCTAAGTAGACGATATGCCACAGAGTATAGCTGGAGTTTTTTTTAGATGGTCAGCATAGGGCATCTGCTTTAGGCCTGTGATTCTTTAATGAGGTATTACTACAGCCTTTCCAGCTGTTGCAGATGTCTTGTGAGGTACGCACCAAATGGGGCATTGTACTCTATAATGGGTCTAATGAGGATGAGTACAGTGTGACAATGACCTCCTTTTTTCTGGATGAAAAGCCCTTAGTGATCAGTTGTGCCACATAGAAGGATTTCCTGACTGTTGTGGTGATGTGGTTATTGAAGGGGAGACCACTGTCCACCTGTTTCCCTAAGCCTCTCATCACACTTTCAGTGTTTAGTGTACTGCCACCTATGTGGTGATTCATGGGTACATGTTTTTTCCCAAAGGGGATAACTATACATTTCTTGGCATTAAGCTTGAGTCCATGGCTCTGGCACCAATCATCTGTTTCTGTAAGGCCCTTTTGTAGAATATCCACCTCATTTGGGGATTCAATAATGGCTCCCAGTTTGCAGTCACCTGCGAACTTTGTTAGCCAGAGTCGCTTAGTGTTGGCCTGTACTTCAGAGAAGTAGATGCCAAACAAGAGCGGTCCCAGGATTGAACCCTGAGGTACTCCACTTGTCACTTTTCTGGAGCTGGATTTGGAGTTGTCTACTTTTACAGTCTGGGTTCTGTCAGTAAGCCAGTTGGCAACCCATTGAGTGACATAGGGATTTATTCCCAGCTTAGTAAATTTATCTATGATTCCAGAATGAGGGATGGTGTCAAAGGCCTTGGCAAGGTTCAGATAGGCTGTGTGGACCACCTTACCCTCGTCCACAGCTCTGGAGACTGATTTGAAGAAGTCAATTAGGTTCAGGAGACAAGATCTGCTCTTCACAAACCCAAACTGGGTGGGGTCCAGTATTTGAAGGTTGCCAATGCCTTTGTTTATAAGTTCCATGATAATGCATTTGATGCCTTTGCAGATCAGGCTCGTCAGACTGAAGGTAAGGTAGTTCCCGGGATCCAAGGTGGATAGCCCCTTGTGGAGTGGGATAACTGCAGCTGTGCACCACAGTGGGCACAAAGCCTGAGGTGAGGCTATGATTAAACATGACACTTAGGTGAGGTGCCAGTTCACTTTGTAATTCATGTAGTACACAGCCCGGGTAGTCATCTAGAATATGTGTGCTGGCAATCGTTGCTTCTAACATGACCTTCATATATGTATGTTTCTTATGTTACTATGGTTGTCTGTAATATCACTAGCAAATCATTGTGGGCTGCAGTGTGATATGACTGGGCCTCATTTGAATTACATACTTCAAATTCCTCTGGGAATTCATACTGATGCATGACCTGACATTCTATGCACTTCCTAGTGTTGTAAATGGAATAGTTTAAGTATGGTCCTAAATGTAGGCCTTTGATTGTCATTATTTAGAAGCAGCCATGCAAACTGTACTGTGTTGGTGGATAAGTAGGTGATGAGACAGTCATACATATCAGAATTTATATTGGTGATGTACACATACATGTATTTTAAATGCTAGATACTGCTGTGTTTGAATCCAGGACCATAACTTAAGATTTTCACTGCATTTAAAAGATTGAGCTACCAAGTCACTGTTATAGTAGGTGAATTTTTACAAGTTGTAGATATAATTGCACACCTGTCTGCCATTGCAGACCTCAGTAACAATTATTATTATGTGTATGGCTTTATAGTGATGTATTTCTCTACCAGAGACACAGTTTAACTCTTATTGTTCCATTACTCATGTAGCAGGTATATTTTTACATGTTGTAGATATAATTGTGCAGTTACCTGCTGTTAGATAGCTCAATTAACACCTATTCGTATGTGTATGACTTTATAGTGATGTAATTCTCTACCAGAGTCCCAGTTACACCCCTATTTTCCATTAATGTTATAGCTGATTTGCATGATGCATCTCAATCCGCATCATGGCTTAAACACGCTTAATGACGGGAACTTGACAATTACTATGTTTTCTTTAAAACACTTGTGGTAGCTAATAGCTGTGTGGCTTGGCAGGTTAATGCACTGTTTTGCTGGTGCAATGGTCCCAGGTTCAAAATAGAGCACAGGTGTACTTTTTGAATGTAATTACTATTTTTTCAAATAAATATATCAATATACCTCTATTTAGCTTAGCTTAATGATGCTGTGCATCTAGCAGTATTGTGCAAAAATTCTCTAAAGAAAAGAAAAATCGAGAGATAGGACAGTAGTGAAATGGGCTGCAAGCAGGGGGAAAAACATAGTGAAAGGCAGGTAGGTTTATTGTATGTGCATGTGAATTAAGGGTGTAGGAAAGAACCATAGCTATCCAATTCTTGTACAGCAACAAATGTGCACTTTAACAGTTTTTTAGAGGAATTTTGACGGTCAACCCCCCCCCCCCCCAGAGAGAGGGGTGATGACAACATAAGTGCGTTATCAAGCCAATTGGACCAAATGAAGTATGTCCAATGGACAGGTGTTAGAAAGGGAGAGCTATGTATGGGATGATATTTTTGGGGGGGGCAGGTGCCCTTTTTTTTAAGGTGAGAGTGGAATGTTGGGGAAGGGACATAAGTATGTGTGGGGGAGGTAAGTCTGAAAGATGAGGAAGATTTTACAGACAGAAAAGACAGCAGACAGGGTTGGTGTGTGACACAAGAAGGGTGTGAACACCTTGTTTGGGGAGAGTTTTGTGGAATCCCAGTCCCATGGAAGTCAGACATGGTAACAGTATGACACAAGTCCTGACCCATGTGACTGTCAGCAATGAACATTCACTGCTCCTGTGGAGGCAGTGGCCAACACTGGTGCCTGAGGTGAGAATGCCTCACCAGGATGGACAGCATGCTCTCTTTCTGTCATAGGCATGCACCAACACTTTGGTGCAGCAGCCTATGCACCATGCCTGGCAGTTCATCGTGGGTGACAAAACCATCCCCTCCACTTCCACTTACAAAAGTGGGACCACCCCCAGCTTGTGGGATGGAACTACCTGATTGAGCAGATAACACAGGTGCAGCAGAGGTGGTGCCACCAGGCTGTGGCCCAGAAGTGCTGGGCCCCAGTGCCATGGCTGGGTGAGCCAAGGTAGGTGAATCACCTGGAACTGGCCTACCTTGTCACATTGTGGTAAATTAAATATAAACATAAGCAGAAATAAACATAACCAAACAAATGTAATTAATAACATAAGAGAAAAAATAATGAGTAATGGAAAGCAAGAGAAAATAATATAATGAGAAACACAAGGATACATAACATAAATGAAAGTTTTTTAACAGAAAAGCAACACTAAATTATACATAAGCCCAACATAAGAGATAATTACAAATATATTAATATTAAATTATATTAATAAATATAATTAATAAATCAAAGAAGAGAAGTGGTGGAGTGAGAGAGAAACACTGACTGCTTATATTGTATAGATGATATTGTAGTTACATAGCTCTCAACATGTTAGCATGGGACATTATGGGCCAAGACATACCAAATGGTGGTACAAAGGCACATCAACAGGGAACATTTTTACATAGTGTGCTCATACACTAGTAGCAAGGTGTTCTGATAACAGATTTGCCATACCATTAAATCACACTCCAAGTAATATATTATATCTGCAAATCAAATGACCAGACATTTGAGGCAGTAATCATTACATTCTGCAAAAATCGTGACACATGACAGTTATGTACGTGTACACTAATTACACTAGACAGCTGGTTATTTCTTAGTTGGCTGCCGTGGGATTAGAATCCATTAGCAGTGACTACAGGAATACTGAGCACTTTATTTGAAAATAATGAATTAACAAAGCACTATCTCCTTTAAAACTTTTATTGACTCATTTTGTGTGAAATCTTACATTTACACACATGCATAGCTGTGTCTGATGTCAGATTGGAACCCTACACAGTGACTACAGGAATACTGAGCACTTTATTTGAAAAAAGTAATTATCAAAGCACCATCTAATTGCATACTTTATTGATTAATGTTGCTTGATATCTGGCATTTACACACATGTATGGTTGTCTAGGACTTTTGTTAACTTATCCATATACCCTGTTCATTTATTGAGTGCAATGTACAGCATATTTCAGACAAAATGGGAAGAACACAAGCTTGACGCTTAATCTAGGTATCACACTACATTTATTTCTATCATTTGTTGGTGCATTATTTACTACTTCACATGTAATATTTGACAGGTGTTGCATTAGAACTCACATGTAGTGAATACAGAAATACTGAACACTTTATTTGAAAGCATTACTTATCAAAGCATCATCTCCTTTTAAACTTTATTGATAATGTTGCATCAAATCTGGCATTTAAACACATAGGTAGCTGTCTAGGATTTCTGTTAACTTACCCATGTACTCTGTTCATTTACTGAGTGCAGTCTACAGTATATTTCAAACAAAATGAGCAGAACATAAGCTTGACCCTTAATCTGGGTGTTGCACTACATTTATTTCTGACATTTGTTGGTGCATTATTTATTCATTCACATGTAACAGTTGACTGGTGTCAGATTAGAGCACACAAGCAGTGAATACAGAAATACTGAACACTTTATTTGAAAACATTACTTATCAAAGCGCCATCACCTTTTAAAATTTATTGATTAAGGCTGGTTCATCTCTGGCATATAGGCATATGGATGGCTTTCTAGGACTTCTGCTAACTTACTTGTATACCCTGTTCATTTATTGAGTGCAATCTACAACAGATTTCAGACAATGAGCTGATCAGGACAGTGAGGCTTTATCTCGGTAGACCACAACATTGACTGATGGTTGGAAGCTATGCTACACAGTACTGCATGCTTACTTGCTTTAACATTTCAGATATGTAGTGACACATTAATAAAGATGTAGGATGTCCCAGTTATTTCATACCTGACTGTTAGGACCACAAAAATCTGTATTTACTTTACTGTATTATTAAGTTATGCATTAAGTTATTACTTTGATGATTTTCTTACTTACCAGATGCTTGCCTCATCTTGGCCAAACACCCAGCATGGAATTGTACATTGTGAGCCCTCTCTTCTGCAGTTGTGGTAAGAGAAGCAAACCATTATGCATATCAGTTTTGCACTCATTCAGCTTGTATATTTATAAATTACTGGAAAATATACTTACACATCTGTGGAGTGTGCCAATCCCTAGCTTCTTGTACCCAGGTGTCCAAGGTTCCCCTCTTTCTACATTTCAGGTCATCATAGTGGTGATGACACTGCTTACCAGTGAAGGAGATACCAGTAGCACTGCTTAGGTCCCTGGCTAAATGATCCCAGGCCTCAGACTTGCACTCTGAGCCCTCATATTCACCCTGCAGCAGCCAGGGTCCATATCTCTGTACCAGGAGTCCAATAGAAACCTTGGACTCCTGCACACCCCACTTTTCCCCCCTAAAATGCGATCCCTCTACAACTCCAACAGCCATACCCACAGTCAAGGTCAGGCTCCAAGGAATGATGTGAAATTCCTGCTTACTGGCCATTATATAGACTGCATGACCGCCCAGGTCATGACTCAACCTATCTAGCCACTGGGATATTAAGGGAAGTAGAATATCTTCAGATATACTGGGAAGGTGCCTGTTAAGTGTAGCACAGCTTCTCTGAGTGGTTTTGTGTGTTGCTAAGCATGGTAGACATACAATAATTGAATATATTCGGTTTCTATTTTTAGCTCTTTAGTGGATGTCTACTGCTTAACTACACCTCACTATGCCCAGCAAAGCAATGCACCGCATCACTCAAACAAGCAAAAATAAATAAATAAATAATTTATTAACATTGAAAGCATCTGGTTATTATCTTTAGATGTCTAGTGGATGTCTGATATATATGTGGGCAAAGCTAAACATAGCTAAGCAACATGCCACACCATGCAAAGAAGCACATAAATATAAAAAAAAAATTAAATTGCAATTTAATGACATAAAATGTCTTGTACACCTTTTGGCCAAGGTGGATGGACTGAAAGGTGTGTGGCTGTGCCATAAGTCTTACATGGATTCAATATCCATGTTGCTGTGACGTTCCTTAGGAACGCACCATAATTAATATGTATGGTGCGCTGCCAAGTGGGAACTGTGGCCGTGTACATGGATACATTCTGTGCAGGCTCTACACAGTGCCTACATGGACTTTATTGAATCCTGGGGTATGTCTTCTAAGTCCAACAATGTGATGTTATTTACTATTTCCTCTGCAATGCTAGACATTTTCTGAAGTTTATAATATAGTTAAAAAAGACTTTGTGGTTATCTTTGCCTTGGTTGCTATTTTTATCTTATATCTGGCTTTGGTTGATTTGATCAGGATATGGAGTTCCTTGTTTAGTTTAGCAAGAACGATTTCGGCTTCTTGAGAGTTATGTATTCATTCATTTATTTTTATTTATTTTTTGCATGTACTGCATTTTTTTTTCTTTTAATATAGTACCTGTTTAAATTAGGGTTCCACCACAGAGGTTTATTTTTGAATTTAACATTATGGGCAGGATTCCCGAAGGCTTGCACGGAGTGTAAGAGATGTGTAACACTCCATGCAAGCCTCGCGATCCAGGAACAGCCCGAAACTTCATGTAAGAGACCAGCTAAAACGTCTCTTACACAGACTCGGCGTGGATATGCTAAATACCTCACTTGCAGCTGAAAGGTATGCAAATTAGGTATATTAGCGATCCACGAAGCAGAAACCAGCCCGTGTAAGAGACGTGTTAGCTGCAGTAATGTACTCAGTTGAAAACTGAGTACGTTTCTGCAAAAAACACAATGGAGCCATGTCAGCTCCAAATAAAGGGTGCATATGTGTCAGGCAGCATGCCAATGGCCAAATATGTGGCCATTGGCAAGGTACCCCGATGAAAATATTAAAAAAAATATATATATTTTTTTTCGGCCGATGTTTAAATGCAGCGCAGCCCCGTGCAAACGGGCTGCACTGTATAAAACATAAAAATAAAGGTTATAAACCCACAAATGTGGGTTTTATGCAATACATGGAATGACAATGCAGGGACCAGCAGACCAAAAACAACATGGCCACCGTGTAGTGGTTGCTAAGGGGGGAAGCTGAGTCTAAGACATGTAACTAAGCATTAGTAGGCAATCTGATGTAAATGAGGGTTAGGATACTGAATCCCACAGTCACATAGCAAATGAGCAAAGTCTGAGTAGTGTAAGAGATACATAAGGGGGAGGAATAGAGTAGGAGATAGGTGACATCACAGGGGGGAATGGTAGAAAGAAATGCAGTTCATTGGAGGTCAGTGTTACATGACAGATGACAGACACAGATCATGGAAAGAGGAGTGCCACAAGATAAGCATGGGAAAGTCAAGAAATGGAAGGTGTACACTGTTACTTACGCCAAAGTTTCTTGCTGGGCGTACATGCGCACGTGTGCACACCATGAAGCGCGAGTAGGGCAGTGTGCGCGCGTGTAAGGCAGACTGAGCATGTGGGAGCGTGTTGGTAGATGTGTAACACTGTTTGCGCTGGTGTGCACGTGTTTTAACCCAAATAGGCAGATCCTGAACCGTGTAAGCATGTGTGCGCGCATGTAAGCCACTGTGAGTGTGTTTCTGCAGGTATGCACGCTGCTCCCCCCTGAGGAAACAGAAAGGAAAAAGGAAGCAAGAGAAGTAGTAGGAAGCTAGCAGGGAATACTGCTGGAGCTAGCAGAAAATGAAGAAAAAGG
>NC_056728.1:1045537325-1045692487 GCF_019279795.1 Protopterus annectens | reverse complement strand
GTGATGTGTGGCACCACATTCTGTCTGTTCATGATGTATGCCATGTGCACTGGAGTGTGATGCTCAGCAGGATGCATCTGGTCTCAAGTTCCCCGTTGCTAGTGGTTGGTCAACTGTTTGTAATGCCTGGCCAGGGGAGAGGGTTGACTGCATACATGTGGCAGCTGTGACATTGCCACATGACTCATATAAACCACAACTGGACCATAGAGGTGATTCACAGGTTACCTCTGCACATGCTACCATAGTAGTGTGATTGCCATGGTGATTACCAACACATAGGGCCAATGGGGAACAACATACTGAAGTTGTGTATGTGTGGGTGTACTGCTACTGATTTCATAGCATTGGCATATATGACTGCACACGTGGGTAAATGCCAGGTAAGTCATGTGCAATGTGTCACAGGCAACGTACATGTGAACAGGACAGACAGTGACATTCTGTCATGTGGAAACCTGACATACATATAGTACGCTATGCAGATGTCACTAGGAGTCCACAGACGCTCTGTAACTCTGCATTGCAGGTGGAAGCAGTGTTCCAGGGAACCCCAAGCGAACATGCATGCAAACAAAGTTACAGTAAGCAGGGCTGGAAGTAGTCCATTGTACATCAAAGAAGGGGTAACACTTACAGTAGGTAACAGTGCAAATATGTAGGCACTATCAACATGTACCCAGGAATGCACAGCTCAGATGTCCATGGTAGAACTGATATTATGTCATAGTTAATTGTGATTTGTATTATATTGGTACTGCACACATATCAACATGCGCAAACATCCACATTGCATAGTCGTTGTGGGCAACTTGCCACCATTACTGTACATGTCCATCATTGCGCATCACTACTTGCATTAGCTTCCCGCCTGTGCTACCTATGTATGTGGCTATCTGTTGACATCCTTACCATCGGTATGCAATAATGTGCAGCTGTTACACTATGGTACTTACTATGGGTGTAGATAACAATTCAGGACAGTCATACAGTTACTGCATCAGGCATGCTGGGATATACACACAGTCATATCAGCACACTGTACTGTTACCAACATGATACTAGTAATACACTTCTATGTAGTCACCCTGTGCATCAGCAACGTGTTTACCTGTTCCTGCACTGATGTTGGAGATTGCAGGAGGTGGCACAGTTTCATCATATGCACAGGGTGTGAATTAGGTATGCCTGAGTCTGCCACTGATACCACCAATTGACATGTGTGTGTATGTGTGTTGGTGAGGGACAGCAGTACAGGGTGGGGCACTGTTGGTGCAGTGTGTGCATGTATGTGGTAGCCCTAGGTGTTAACATTTCACATGTGTGTATGCATGCACACAGTTCCACCTCATGGCTGCCATATACTGGAGTTTGTGGACAGCCACAGACAGCACCTGGCAGGTCATACAGATCAGTGTCTGTGGGCACGGACACGGTACCTGTGCCTGGCAGGGGTGCTTCGGACCATATCCGGTACTAAGCCAGACTGGGTACTGTCATCAGAAGTGGGAGTGTGTTGACTGGACACAGGTCCCTGTTGGGACTGTCCAGAGCCACGTGCACGTGGTCTCCTGGGGCGTTCCGATGACAGCACAGACCCAGCATTGCTGGGGCTGCTGCTGGCACTATGGGGGTGTCTGCGGGCCTGTTGTCATCCGCGCTGACTGCCAGCTGCTGCTGTTGCTGGCATACGGCCACGTCGACTCTGCAACCATCCACCATTGCCCTGGCTCATGGACATGTGGTTGTGGAACTGCTGTAATATGTCCCCACAATGTCTGTCTATGACATCGGTGAAATTATGGATAGCATCATCCGTGATGTCACACATACTGTCAGTCATGGCTGTGCGACATGCTCTCAGCTCCCTCAGACCCTGTCTGGTGTACCTTTCCATACGCGACTGTGCCTGCATGACAGCCCAAAACATAGCTGAGGTTGGCAGACCTCTTTGGGCACGTCTGCCAGAAACAGTACGCCCACGGATGCTCCCACGAGAAACCATGGGCAACTGTCTGTGTGGTACCATCGCAGGACCCTGCCCATGGCTGCTGTGTGGGGAAGCATGTGCCACAGATACCACATTACCCTGGTCAATGCCCACTGTATCCTGTCCATCACCTAGGGACAATGGTGACATAGGATGTACTGGCAGGATGACTGTGCGCAATGATGGGGTTGACAGCTGTGTACTGTCAATTGGATGACCAATGACGGACCCTGACACACCTTCCTGTGCCATTACACAGATATCATCATTATCAGTACCTGTGGCACCAGATTCAGGTTCCCTGCTGCAGGACACCAGAGCAGCACCAGAACCTGTGGGAGGAAAACAGGAAATACAGTTTACAATGTCTACACAATGTTACCAGTGATGCACTAATGCACACATGCACACATGCAAACGTGGACACATGCACACATGCACACATGCATACGTGGACACAGGCACACATGCACACATGCACACGTGCACACGTGGACACAGGCACACATGCACACATGCAAACATGCACATATGCACACATGCACACGTGGACACGTGCACACTTGGACACGTGGACACATGCACACATGCACACGTGGACACAGGCACACATGCACACATGCACACATGCACACGTGGACACAGGCACACATGCACACATGCACACATGCACACGTGGACACAGGCACACATGCACACGAGGACACAGGCACACATGCACACATGCACACCCCGCAGTATACATACAGAGCACTACTGAGTTACACTAGTATTACTAGCACTATCAGGACTATTATAGGTACTGTTAAAACACACTCACCAGCATGGATGGGCTGCCTTGCTGTAACACCGGAGGGACCTGCAGAAATGAGGAGATTAATGTCAGTGGGCACAACTGTGTCATTGATACTGTATATGAAACAGTGCAGTAGTACACCAGTTGCCTTTCACATGTCAGCTGCTGATATTGGCAATATCACACCTGCACAATTACATACTATGTTGACAGCTACATACCACGGACACACCTTACACATGCATAAACTAACAGTGTACAGAACAGTCAAGTGTACATATGGCATATTACCTGCACGCTCCATGTCGTGTTGCTGTGTGGATCCAGCCTCCATCATGATGCAGGTGTGTTGCTGTTGATGTTCCGGGGCTGGAGCCACAACACTTAGGAGTAGCCCTCCAGTCTGGTGAGGGGGATGTGTGGCCACCCCACCTCCTGTGGCGACCTGTTGCCTGTGGATATCCGACGATGCTGGACGGACATTTCTGATTAAATCACTGCAGTGATGTCGTACCTGCTCATATGTCCTATTATGCGTGCCAATGTCATTTACCCTACAGACAAGGTCTTGCCACAGTGCAGCCCTCTCCTGCTGATTCTGGCTGGTGCGGGAAAACAGTATGTCATAATCCCTCACCAGGCTCTGGTGTATCTCTTCATCTTCTGCAGCAGAGTAGGCAGGATTTCGCTGACGCGCCATGTCCCTGGAAGAGAACACAAACAGGATATCAGCAGACTATGTCAGCAATATATGGCACACATACTATACATGATACTCAACTGTAGTGATATACTACTACTCCCATATGTAGCATGTGTGTGTCTCTTGGTGGATACACAAGTACATGGCCAGATGTCAGTGCTCAGCAAACACCTGTGCAACAATACCTGCCACATTCCATACAACATAGTAGCATGCCCCATCAGTCAGCACACTGAAACAGGTCTAATGCACAACCTCACTCTGGGGGTTCATACCAAGGTACTGTATGTGGAACGCCATCCACTAGTGTGATCTGTACACAAATTACTCGACCTGGATATACATATCCCACCACCACTACCACCAGCACAGAAGACTACTTTGATATATATGTGATTAGACAGATATTCACTTGTTAGGACTGACATGGTATCCATGCAGCCCACTGGGCCAGTGAAAGCCACAACCCACACTGCTGACCCCTTTGCGAATGCTTCCCACAGACATCCCAAAGAATGCATGGAACATGCACACACATTTCTAACCCAGACCCTATGCACAAAGGTTAGGCATCCTGTGTGGTGGACCCCAGCAAAAGGCATATTGTATAACGATAGAAGGAGGCTACTGCAGGACAGAGCAGATTCACATAAAGGGAAGGCATCTGTGGTCAGCACTGGTAATAAGCTACGGTCTCTCATAACAACATCCATGGCCTACTCTGGGAGGGAAATGGCCACGAACACTATAGATAACCACAAGGCCTTCTTCAGTTATGTTACACATATGGACCAAATGCCCCAGATATGCTCTGAGCTACTACACACCTACTTAACATTCACCGAACACACAGATATTGGCAACATTCTGGCAGACAGGTTCAGTGCACGTATCCCCCCTCCTTCTCCCCCACACTTAGAAATACTTATCACAGCTGAATGTAACCTCCCTATCATCTCAGATGTCCAGGTGAGGGCCGCCCTCAGCAAAGCAGAACACACAGCATCAATGTGACCTGATGGTATCCCTGGATGTGTGCTACATGAACTCCAAGAGGACATACAACTGCATATAAGACTGATATTTAACCTTGGCCGTACTACGGGATATGTACCTGAACATTGGCATACAGTAAAAGTGGTCCCACTCCACTAAGGAGGCACCTCTACTGACCCTGGGAACCACCGCCCCATAAGCTTAACCAGCCTGGTCTGCAAAGCTATGGAATGATTCAGTATGCGACGCATATACAGCGATATTGGGTACCTGCAGACACTTGTTCCCAGCCAGTTTGCCTTTGTGATGGGCTGATCCTGTCTTTTGAACCTGGTTGACCTTTCATAACAGTCACCACAGCCATTGATGAGGGCAACGCAGTCCATACAGCCTACCTGGACTTGCCTAAGGCCTTCAACACAGTACTCCACTCAGGCATCATAGACAAGCTCATTAGCTTACATGTTACTACATATGTCACATGATGGGTTGCACACTGGTTGACATACAGAATCCATAATATCGCTATTGCAGGAGCCATGTCAGACTCAATGCCAGTCACATGTGGTATCCCACAGGCCTCTGTCCTAGTACCCCTCTTGTTTGGCATTTATTTCTCAGATGTGAAAGCAAACATGTGCGGGTTGTGGATGACAAAGTTCCAAGATGACTGCAAACTAAGCGCCATAGTCGTTACACCAGCTGACACACACATCATACAGACAGGCCTCACCGAAACGGACAACTGGTGCCAGGATCATGGCCTAACACTGAATGACATGTAATGTATAGTCATCCCCTTTGGGTGGAACTACGTGCACACATCATATCACATGGACATACCTATAGATACAGACCTATGACACATATGGAGGGTTCACAGTGTGTAGACTATTAACTTGTTACTTTACATTACTCTCTCTCTCTCTCTCTCTCTCTCTCTCTCTCTCTCTCTCTCTCTCTCTCTCTCTCTCTCTCTCCAGACAGTGCAATGAAAGTATTGCATGTGTGGAGTGTGAGTACAGGATGCTTTTGTAGGTATCTGCATAAGTCCATGTGATGGCCTCTGCACCAATTGTAAGGCAGCATTTGCTAATTGCATGCAGCCAGTTGTGTACTGATTGCAGTTCTCACTGTGATTTCAAGACAGTGCTATAAAAGGGTATGTGAGAAAGGCATTGCCCTTTCAGATTGTAAGGGCAGGGACCATGCTGGTATGCTGTGGACACTGTTCTGTGAGTGTAAAGGTTAGTATCTCTCTCATGATTCAGGCTGTGTTGTAGATTCACATTTCTCCATTCCTCTCTCCTGTTTCCTGTAGTAAGTGTGTATGCACACTGACACCTACAACTATATATATATATATATATATATATATATATATATATATATTTATATATTTATTTATATATATATATATATATATATATATATATATATATATATATATATGTGTGTGTGTGTAAATATGCATACATTTATATATGTATATTAACTGACATTATTACCTACTAGCTACCAACTAGCATGGCTGTTTCTGTTCACACACTACTATTATGGACATCCACTAGTTTTGACAGTAAGTATACATGACATGCTTTGTGTGCTACACATCCTATATTCCCTTTACATTCATTCCTACTATTACATGATATATTTAGTTTAGCACAATGTTCTTGTATAACAGTCATGGCTTAGTGGTAGGTCAAGCAGACTACTGTTTCCAAGGTCCTGGGTTCGGGACTGACAGTGGGATTTTATTTTGCTTTTGAACTGACTACAGGACCTGTCAATCAGAGTGACTAAGGCACTTTTAAGCAGTTGTAACCAGGTTAGCGCTGGAGCTCACGCATGCGCACTGACATTCAACTCCACGCACACCCACTTACAACCGCTTAACAGTGCTTACTCTGGCGCACACCCGCGCTATTTTCTTTGAAAGAAATGAAAATGGGGAGACAGGAAAGTAGTGAAAAAGGAGTCACAAAGAGGGTAAGACAGTAGGGAAACAAGCTTGGGTTTTGCAGGAGGGATGTAGGTAAGGCCCATAGCTGCCCATTTCTTCATCAGCAACAGCTGTGCATATGTATGTAATTTGGTGTGACATTTGAAACCTTCCACCCCTGAGAGAGGTGTCAGGACAACAATAATACTTGGTGTACAGCCAATTGTAATTGATAGTTTCCATGTCCAGCAGACATGTGTGCGGAATGGGCAGCTATGTATGGGGCGTAGTTTTTTTGTGGGTACAGAGTGCCCTTTTTTTTTTTTTTTTCAGGTGAGAGTGTATGTCAGGTGAAGGAAGTCAGTATAGCTGGGGAGGTAGGTTGGGTAGGTCAACAGACAAGACAAACAAGACGCATACAGGGGCGGTGTATGACACGTGTGGGGGGGGGTTACACAATTGATGGGGACGGATGTTTGGATATCCAGAGCCCATGAGCCCACAGATGGCAACAGTGGAACTGATATCCCCACCCATGGGCAGTTGCCACTGTTCCTTCACTGCCCAGGATGGGGCTGTGCTGGGGGCTGTGTAGGCCGGGCAACAGGCATGCCCGTAAGTTGTGCCACCTGTGCCTCAAGCTGGAGTAGGGGCCCAAGAACAGAGTCCCGGATCTCCCTACGCACCACAGTCCAGACGCTACGGAGGGTGAGTGGTGGTTCTCCTCCGGCCACACTTGCAGAGGGGGGATGGGCCCCATCCCCTGCAGTGCTTCCACCCACAGGTGGCACAGGGCCACCGGAGGAGGGTCCAGACTGGGCACTAGTGCCAGGTGCACTCGCCAGCTGAGGTGGGAGAGGTGGGTCCGCTGGAACCCGCCTTCCCTGTCGTCCTATGTTTTGCATTATGTCATGACAGTTTGGGTTAGTTACATACAATACCATTCGCAATTAGTTGTAACAGCATGCATTAGTATTCCCATTAACCAAACACCCAGATATTCACACCATTGAATAGCGAGCATAACACATGCATAATTTGTACAGCAATACACAGTCCAACAACATGCAGGGTTGATTGATGGCAACAGGCCATCAGGTTTGGATGTATGAACAGGGCAGATGCATCAACGTACATGCAAATATTTATGACCCAACAGGACAAATGTCCAGGGGTGTTAATTGTGATTGCACATACCAATTTCACGTGGAATGGATTATATGTGGTTATAGGGTGGGGTGAAGAAAATATTATTAACACCTTCGAATACCAATACATATGCTGTACATTTCTAATAGCTGCAGATATATACACACTACTGTACTAACTACAGTTTCCTATATGATACCTACTTCAATTTGGTGATAGGACTGTTACTGCTACATCAATATACATTTTATTGTTATTCATACACGTTCATATCTGGCTTTGTTCAGCTACATCATCCTGCTACATTTGCTTTATATAGCTATAGACAAGTGTGGATGTTTGGTATTTCAGACAATCATACTATCTGCATATTGCAGACTGAGAGCAACATATCCAGATTTTGGGATACACATTCCAGCTGCAGCAACACTTTTAACACATTTCGCAGTTTGGTTCTGCTTGTCACATTCATTTCATTCTGTACTGACTGCAGTATACTTTATTCAGGGGTTATTACTACTTTATTGGTGGATTCATAACTCTTTCTCACACTCTCTCACTTGTTTTCATTTTACTATTCAAAATGGTACTTACTTCTAGGCTTTATTGACATGTTTTACCTGTAATTATTACAATCCTTTCCAGCAGTCTCACTTCTGTCATGTTTCAGTATTTCAACAGGGATATATTTCACACATGTGATTTGCTCATCTTCTGCAGCTGTACTTTCCAGCCTGCTGCAGGCTGTGTACTATTATATTACAGGTGGGGCATCTTTATTTCAGACTTTATTTCAGACATTTTCATTTTTCTGTTTGGATTGCAGACTGCAACACACTTTTGTAATCAAGCAATACTTGCAAACACTCTTACACTGTTGCTTGCACATTTTATTACTTAGTGACTACACTGCACTCTTTTGCTAACTGTCATACTTTTATATTTCTTTACAGTTACTGGGAGAGGATTACTGACCTGCCTGGTGGCGCAACTGCACCAGCCTATCGCCATAGGCACTGTGGTTTGCAGAACAGACACCTGCAGCTGTAATATAAATGAAGTAATATTGGAGTACACATCTCCATAATATCAGCTAGTTTAATTTCTTACATACATAATTAAATGTAACTTACTCAGTAGTGGGGCATTGGGCATTTACCGGGCCTCCTGGATCCAAAGGTTCAATTGGTCCTGCTCACGTCTCTTCAGGTCCGCATGGTGGTGACGGACCTGCTCACCAGTCCTTGGAATCCCTGTGGCACTGGTGAGATCATGAGCCAACCGGTCCCACGCCTCAGCCTTATATGCTCCCCACAGGACCTGGCCCTGCATAAGTTGGGCCTCATGATTGTGGACTAGGAGCCAGACCATGTATATGGACTCCTCAATGCCCCACCTCTGTGCTCGAAAGCAACTACCCTCACCTACTCCTGACATTCTGGCTGCAAGTTAGTCCTACAATCGTTTATGCTGTGTATTCCCGCCTATGGGGCTTATATATGCCGTTTTTCCCACACTTATCTGTGATTGGCCATTTTGGAATTGTATCAACTTCACAAAACCTGCTTTGTCATGCTCCACTTTCTATTCATTCCGATATATTTGCTATTACTGCATTGCTAAGTGCAGCTGTCATGGCTTAGTGGTTCGGTACCTTGACTATGGCGCATGGTATCCTGGGTTCGAACCTGACCACTGATTTTTATATTTTATGACTGTCTAGACAGGCTAGGGGGTGTGTCTGTGTAAAGGCAGTTTTGTTACAGCTTGCTCAACGTTGCCCGTCGGTTAGCTTGTTGGTGCGGTGCGCAGCTCCGCGCAAACGGGTTACGCTGGTTTACACCTCATTTGGCTGTCAGCACTCATATTACGCTCAGCTCAGCTAGGGGCACACAGTTTCAGCATGTTAAACCACTGCTCACCTACGGGCACTCATTTTACACCTGTTAAACCACTGCTCACCTACGGGCAGATGCACTCACCTTGTTAAACTGTAGCTCAGCTATAGGCACATCTGGCATTTTTTATTATTTTGTTATCTCACATTTCTTCAAAATAAATGGCCTATTTCATTACATTTTACATAAAATATAATTTTATATGTGTACATATTTGTCAGGGAATTGTTTCGTGCTTATTTTACTAAAAATAAAAAATGATGTTGTGGGGTTCGAACCATGACTGCCTGCTCTTCAACCGACATATCTACCGCTACGCTATTGCTTCTTGGCTTACTTTGCATATTTAGTTCTTATATGCTTTTCCACTGACTGCTAACTGTGGCTAAGCTATGGGCATGCCCGCGCAAACGAGCGCACTCACGGGCAAACATCTTTACAATTTAAAAAAATATATATAACATGTTCATTTATATATTTTATGTTCATAGTCTGTGGCGGCATGTGTTGTGCTGTGTTTATTCACATTTCCATGTACTCTGTCGTGGGTGTTTACTTTGGGCACTTTTACTCTTCTGGGGGCGTGTCCGCTTGCAGGGCTCTGGCTACGGACACGCCCCCTACTGTCTTCCACGGACCGTGTTAGCCTTAGGTGTGATTCAGCATGCCCTCATGCATATGCATGACATGCTGACATCACACCGTTTAACTGCAGCCTCCGTGTAAGCCTTGTATCTCTTACACGGAGGCTTCGTGAATCCTGCCCTATGTTTATTTCTGATGGGGACAATTTCTTCTGTGCAGCTATTTACATGTGTATAAAATATGGCTGTAAATGATTCTGCCTAAGCAATGGAATTATCAAAATAGAGGGGGTTGAATTTATTCTGGTCATCACTCAGTTTTTGTAAATTAGTTTTTGCATAGTTTCTGAATACCAATGAATTCAAATATGCTTCAGACTTCAGTCTTACTTTCAGTGTGACTGACTTGTGTTCTGATTTGACCAGGGAGGAGGTTACAGCTGGTGGGGAGCAGAGCTGCCCTATATTGTCAAGGAGCAAGTATAGGATTTTATCACCAGTGGTTGAGGTGTGGACAAACTGCTGCTGGAAGTTTGTATTGATGAAGTCCAGAAATTGCTGGACATACATGTTTGAGAGTATATGCCTCCCAGTTTATGGAGGGAGAGCTGAAATCTCCTAGAAGAATGGTGTCTGGCTTAATGTATCGGGACTCCATACTGGTTATTAAGGAGGTATGGTTCTAGGGGAACATAAATGGGGTCCTGTAGTTAGTTATGATGTGATGAGGAATTTTGTTCATGGTAAATAGGATGTGGAGGACTTCCTTTTTGATATCTTGTCTAATGAGTCTGGAAATTACTTTTTTAAGAATATAGAGCCTATATAAGTGATAGGCACTAAAGCTTTGCCTTGTTGGAGTGCTTTAACTAATCTTGAACCAGGTCTCTGTGATATCAATGTTTTCTATGATAAGTAGTGCCTGCATGGTATGGAATTTTTGTTTAGGCTGCTAGCAGTAAACAGTAGTATCACTCAAGCCTAAAATGCTTTTTTATATATTTCCAGTTTATACCTATACTGTGTTATGGCATCCACAACTATTTTTGGGTGTGGCTACTTTGACTAAAGTGACTTACCAGCTAATAATAGGCAGTATTAGAGAGGGCAAGGAGATTTTAATGAAATTATACTAAGATTGTTAGTCTAGGATATCTTGCAGTGGAGAACGTAATATTTTCCATTTATTCATAGTTTTGCATTTATGTTCATATTTTCAAGACTGAGAGATCAAATATTATTGCAGTGTATGATGTGAAACACCAGTGTGGGAGACAGGACAATTCTGTAACCAAATGGAAAAAGTGTGAATGCGCAGACAAGGAACTAATAAACAAAACAAGAGGCTCATATAGTGTAATGAAGCGATTCCAAAAGATGAGTAGCAAATCCAATGAACACAACAGGTCCAAAAATAAACACTGGTGAATACACAGTCTAAGGATCGAATAAGCTTAGATATAAACCCCTAGATACAGCTCCAATACTTGTGCAGTAGGAAAACAAGAATACAAAGCACCAATGTAATGTATAAAACAACTTTATTTCAAGTACAAATGACTGGTTAAGCTCTTTCTTCTAACCAGCAAATGCTAAAAAACATGAGGTTTAAATCCATGCAATTGAATGAACAAACAACATCGGTTGCCAGTAAATAAGCTAATGAGGTAATTAGTAATAAATACAAAACTATTGTGGATAAGTCCAGTGCCTTAAACAAACAAATAGGAGCTTAAACATTAAGAATAAATATCTTGTTGGTGTGGAATGAATAACAGATGAAAAAACACTCTGAAGGATTCAATAAACTCCATGTAGGGTTTGCACAAAGCCTATACAGAGGTTACATATTTACATGGTGAGCAGCAGTGCTGATAATATATTTGTGCCATATACTACATTTAAGTGTAAACAAGTGCAGAAGCTGTGTAAAGCAACACATATAGCAAACCTGTTTACCCATCAACAAACTAGGTTAGTGGGTTTGTGTGGAATACCACAATGATTACTAGGGTTTATCATATAGCAATGTATATACTCCAAATGCAGTATAGGCCAGCGTATACAATGCAGAGTATTGTGGAATCCCATTCCAGGCCATTCTGTACTAAACTTGTGTAAATGATCTGTAGGGGTGCATGGGCTGCCATTTAAAACAAACAGTGAGGGAGAGTGTTTGTATTGAAGAGGGACACACAAATGAATTGTAGGAATGAACACAGGGAAAGAGGAGAGGTAAAACATCATAATGTACAGCAGGTAAGGGAATGTAAATGGAAGCAGGAACACTAATCACATATTGACATGGTGAAGTATGGACTGCACAGTGAAAATATATATTATGTGACTGTCAGACAAGGTGACATAACAATGGAGAAAATGACTTTTTGTATAAGCATCCTGAGATGAAAAATGGAAAGGACATCTATCACGGATGTTATATACAATTGGGGTAGGGGATGTATTGTGAAGCTGTGCAAACTGATTTGCCTGAATATGACTGTAATGTCAGCAGAGGTCTCCAACAAGTGGGACACAGTTACAGGCTTATGAACGACAATAAAAGAAGCATGCACAATTATGGACAATATCAGAATAATACCACCAGTAATCTCATGTCTCTGACATAACATACATGATTCTGAGTGATCGGAGATCGATTTGAACAAACACACTTGTAAAACTATTATGACATGTCAGAATCTATAAGAGTAATCAAGCACACTGTCCTAACTCTATAACATTTGCTGGAGGTGTTAGGTGGAGCACTGCCATACCTGTAATTGATATTATGAATACAGGGTAGTTGACTGGTGTGCATGACATAAATAAAGAAATACATTTTGTCCGCTATATATATATATATATATATATATATCGGACAATCTACACAGTCATGAATGTAAGCCATGCCATCAATGTTGTCAAACATCAGAAAGCTATGTATGTACTGTGTGTATCACTGGAACAGGTATCATACATGTATCTGGTATAACGCCTTGATGGAGGTTCCGAACCATCAGACAGTAATGTTTATGAAACAAAAAGCATACCTAGGTGTGGCCAATAATATGTGTGAGACCTCACTGTGGCAAAGATGGTACACTTCAGTTACACATCGCTGGAAGATGTGTATGATGGTACATGAAGAAGGGTGCATTGTAATCAGTTTTGGTGGGATGAAGGCTGTCAACTATGGAGGTAGTATGGTATTTGATGTAGATGTCCTGCATATACTTAGTAGCTGTGTTACATACAATGTAGTAGTCACCACTGTGGCCACATGTTGGTGGACATTCCACTTACCATCTACCCCAGAACATAGGTCACATATCACTTGTTCTGTTTATATGGTATAAAGTCTATATTATCATTGGGTTGTGCAGTTGGTTTCACAGTGTAACAAATCTCTCCATGTTTTTGGTTCATCTCATGTGTTGTCATGGCTGTAGTAACAATTGTTGGTGTGTGTTGATACTGTCTGTATTATACTATCACAGTTGGAGTCAATGATTGCTCACAATCTGTAGTCCTCCAGACAGCCGTTTGGGCACAGGATGTGTATGTCATTCTTGACATCTGTGACTTAAATAATGGACAGGAATGGGCCTAACAGCCAGCCCGGCTGTATGACCCTGATCACTGGATGTGGGATATAGGTCACTTTACACATTCCCAAATATTTAGATGTCACTTATTTGATCCAGTGGTCTACCCACTTGGTGATAAAGGTGTTTATGGCCACACAGTGTTGAGTAAATACCTCAGTGTAGATTTGTATCAAATGCCTTGGCCTGGTCAAGTTCTATAGGATGATAGTGTTGCCATCATGTATGCCATTGATGACCTCTTTGAAGACATCTAACAGATATAATGTAGCATTAACAACTCATGCATGTCTGTTGCACACAGCTGGGATATTACTAGTGTCCATTTAGTAAAGGTCCATGATTACATATTGGTCTACCTCACAGATGAGGAGAGTCAGCATGCGTCTATACATGTATGGATCAGGTGCTGTCCACCTCCCCACTCAAATGGATGCATATTGAAGTACTCCTTTGTATAGGAATATTCCATCTGGAGGGTGTGTTGAAGTGCATATCTGTGTCAGGTAGGTGTATGTTCTGAGTCATGGTACAGATGATCTGTGATGTTGTCACAGCCCGCTGCTTCTGTGTGAAAGGCCTGGATGAAGGTAAGACAGTCCATACTGCCTATCTTGATCTGGCCTAGGGTTTGGACACAATCCCCATCTCAAGTATCATTGAAAAACACTCCCAGCTTTGGATTAATCCTTACTTCACTAGATGGCTAACCAACTGGCTCACTGACAGAACACATACTGTGAAAGTTGGTGAATCAACTTCTACCTGTAGAGCTGTCAATATTGACATACCCCAAGGATCTGTGCTGGGCCCTTTACTGTTTGGAAGTTATTTCTTGACAGTTCAGGCTAAAGTATAAACCATTTGGCTTACTAAGTTTGCTAAATGTTGCATATTCGGGGCAATCACTGAGTCTAACAATGATGTTAACATATTACAGGAAGGGCTAACACAGACAAATGATTGGTGCCAAACCACACTGTAAACAAATAAATGCAAAAATGTGTCATTATTTTTGCTTTCTGCAAAGTCATATTCCATGCTAATTATAGCATTGGCAACACTCCTCCTATGCTCAAACCCAGTGGTACAAGACCTGGGAACACACAGAGATAGCAATCTGACCTTCCAACAATTTTTCACAGTGGTATGGAAAGGCTACATCATGCACCTCATAAGTCAGACCATCATATCCAGATCTGAGGGTGTTATTACAGCAGTGTATTCAACCCTCATCAGAACACTAATAGAGTATAATTCACCCTTTTGCATGTACCACACTAGACGCCTGCAGCTGAAGACAGCACAGAGATTTCTTATCAAAGAAATGTGGGGCCTACAAACATGACATGTGGCTAGACTGGAATCCCTGTCACTGTAATCTGTGTCGTATAGGATTAGATGACTTGTGACTGGCCTACATATCAGCATCTGACTGTGCTCTGATAGAAATACTGCACATCCGCAAATCAGCATTAGCAGAGTCTGGTGAGCAGAAGTTTGACTTGGAGAGTGTCAGACAATAGTTTATAAGTGATGACATCAACAGTGTCTGATGAGGAGAAGATGGTAATAGCAGTATATCACATACTGGTGTGAAATTACTATCTCTAATATCAGTCAAAAGCACAAACACACACATGCACCCCAGTTGACTGCAGTGAGAACAGAACTCCTAGAGAACTCTGTATTTAATGCAAGCACCACAGCACAAGTCTGACTTGGAGAGTGTCAGGCAACACTTTATAAGTGATGACATCAGCAGTGCCTGGTGAGGAGAGAACCCCTACCTATGAAAATACACCAACTAGAGAACTCAATATTTTGCAGAAGTGCCATAGCACAAGTTTGACTTTTACAAGACTGAAGGACAACTTATAGTGGATGACATCAGCAGTCAATGTTGGAGAGAAAATGTTGGGAGGCCTGCATGAAATGGAAGTGTAGGCATGTCCAACTGTGAAAATATTGGTACTCCATGGGATTGGAGTGGTGAAGACAGGATACACACTTATGCTCTTCTGACTAGACAGACGCACACATGCACCAGTTATTTATTTATTTGTTTATTTATTTATTTATTTCAGTTTGATAACCGGGGAGGTCCACTGGGCTCAGGAGCCCATTTTCAGTGGAGGCCCTGGGAGAAAAGCTCCACATTACTTAGTAAAGTTAAAAACAGGTAAAATTAAATTTTAGATTCAAGCATATGGGTATATTAAGATAGAACAGAAAACATTAGGTTTTATGAATACAGGTAAAATTGTCATACAGAGACAGTATGAGGTACAATGGTTACATAGCATATGAGTCATATATTAACACGGTTGGTTAATAAGGTTATTTAGAATTTGAGTCTTGTTAGGGCAGAGTGGAAGACCAGAGAATTTGAGTTTTGTTGGGGCAGAGTGGAAGACCAAGTGTAAATTGTAGGGGGGGGATAAAAGGGAGTGCAGACTATTTACAGTATTTACAATATATACAAAAGGCAGCAGTAAGAAATAAGTAGAATCATGGAACAAAGTGTAATAAGAAGGAGTAGTATGGAGATACCATTAGTGTTGAGAGTAGAAGGTTAGGTAGGGAAAGTGCAGTTGCACTTCCTATTAGAGAATAAGTGGGAATGGAGTAGGGTTTTGAAGTTGTTAGGGTTTTCAGTCATTCGTAAAGATGGAGGTAGAGAATTCCATTTTTTGGCTAAGGA
This sequence comes from Protopterus annectens, assembly GCF_019279795.1. Classification (NCBI taxonomy): domain Eukaryota; kingdom Metazoa; phylum Chordata; order Ceratodontiformes; family Protopteridae; genus Protopterus; species Protopterus annectens. Next base: position 1,045,676,114 of record NC_056728.1, on the reverse strand, counting down.
AAAGGATAGGAGGTGTTGCCCGGCTGGTCACTTTGGTGTGTGGACACTGAGTAGGTTTAGGTGAGCAGATCTAAGTGACCTGTTAGGGGTGTAAAGTTGTAGGATGTACAACATTGCTTTGCTCATTGATTGCTGTGAGAGTAGAACCCCTACCTAAGTACACAGACTAGAGAACTCTGTATTTTATGCAAGCACCATGACACAAGTCTGACTTTTACAAGGCTGCAGGACAACGTATAGTGGACAACATTAGCAGTGGATGTTAGAGAGAAGATGTTGGGTGGCCAGCATGAAATTGATAGCTAGCGAGGTTTAACTGTCAAGATATTAAAGTTCTGCATGTTACCAGATCAATGAATGTGCGATGTGTATATTTGGTGGTTGTGTTTCTAATGTGCAGGTATACTTTAAGAGATAGCTTTACAAACTATGTGCAGACAGTTGTCCACATTGCTACAAGTACTAGAAATTCTGAATGTGGATTGTCATTCTAAAGATGTGCATGGTAAAACAACATTTGATATCTATTTCTGTAGTGTAGTTGATATATTTGTGAAAAAGTACTGAGAGACTAAGGTTGAAGTGCATGGGAGGGGGTAATAGATGGCTACATTGTAAATATGTCTCTTTTTCTTAGCTAGTGTCTTGATTTTGCTTTTGTCTCCACATGTAGTTTCATGTCATCAACAGTAAATGGACAGTAAACAAAAGTAATACATGCTATTGTCCACTTTGCAAAGCTCATAGCCAAGGAATGGAACTGTGCGATGGTTGGCAAAGTGCTTGCGCATGCAAGTTACACATATCTACCACATTCCCTTTTAAACATAGATAAGCAGTGTGCAAATGTAAGCTTCATTGCTAAAATTCTGAGAGTTCTCAGTACAAAGGATATGAAAAACACCTGCTGCTTAGCTTACTCTGTGGCAGCAGATTTAAATGCATTGACACATTTCTTTTTGAGCCCTGATGACATAGGGTTTGAATCCAGGTATATGTAAGACTTTTAAATAAGTAGTGATAATTCAATGAAATTATTCTTTATACTACATTCACCATGTATTACTGTCTGTTGACATAGCACAGTGTGCTTAAGCAGCATTGCTTGGGGTAACTACACCACAGAAGATCTGTTCACTGTTGCTTGGCATTGGTGCATGATGTAAAACTCAATGCAAACACAGAGGCCAAAAAGTGAAGGGCTCCATTTTTTTGTTACTTATGTGTGTTGTGGGTGATTCTATTTTTTGACCAGATTATAGGTGTTAAAATGGGGTAGATAGGAAAGTGGTGAAATTGGGGCAAGAAGGGGAAATAACAAAGGGAAAGCAATATAGGAATGTGAAGGAGGGAGGTAGGAAAGCACCATAGCTCTCCATTTCGTCTACAGTGTAAAATGAAAATATGTACAGAATATTAGCTGGAGTTGGACTGTCACCTCCAAAAACAGGGGTGATAACAATGGAATCATGTTGTATAGTCAATTGGACCAAATCAAGTATGTAAAAAAGACATGTATGTTAAATGGAGAGCTATGTATGTGATGATATTGTTTTTTTTTGTGGGACAAGTGCCTTTTATTTACTTCATTAAGACACGAATGCTGGTTAAGGGATGTTGATATTTCTGGGTCAGGTAAGTTGGGTAGGTGAGGAAGCAAATTCTAACAAACAGGACAAACAAGACAAGACAAGACACAGGGATGGTGATGACACCTATGGTTGGTAGACACCATGACTGGGGTAAAGGAGAGGACAATAGAAGCCAATGCCCATCAAACATACAAACTGTGAGAATCTAGCCCTCACCCACAGGACTGATGTCACTGTCCTCTTACTCCACTTGCTGCTGGAGTGATTGGCATCTCCTCCTCCTATGGATGATGAGGGAAAGCATCCTCTCAATCCAGCGTATACATACACCAATGGTGGAGTGCATGACCCTGTGTACCAGTCCTGGCATCTCCTGGCAGGTGAAGAAAATCCCCACTCCACTAGTACTCCCAGATGGTACCAAAGCACGAGCTGTCAGGGTAGTGTTACCTGAGGACATAGGTAGTGCAAAGGACAGCAGAGGCATTACTGCCAGGTTGGGTCCTAGATGTGCTGGGAATCAGTGCCAGAGCCGATGTAGTAGAAGCAGGCTGAGCCACTGGGGTTGGCATACCTTCCTCTGCTGTGAAGCATTTAGTGATTTGCTACAGATGGATGATATGGAGACATTTTGATGACATGTAATAGAAAATAAAATAAAAAAAAAGATAAGGGTCAGGGTGAGAGAAAACAAAGAACTAAAATTAGTACCATCATATGTGACATACAATGATTTATGACAATAATACAACTATTTTATCTGAAGTTTTGCATGTAAGTATACTTCCTAACAACCACAAACTATAATTACAAATTGCTCTAATATTCCTTGCAATGTGCAGATATTACACATATATTTGGTCCAATTATACATATTAAAGTTACCAGCAGGGTATTTATGCAACTTGTGTAGAATTTAATGTCTGTAATATTATTAAAGAATTGCAGTATTTTATACTTATTACTCATGGTATTTGAAACCACAATTGCTGACTCCAGTCTTACACTTGATCCCTACAGTTGCTTTGTGCTACAGACTGGTGCATGCATACTTGCTTTTAGAGTTAGGATATGCATGCTTACTCTGTTAGTACTGTATAGAAAAGAACATTTTCTCTAAATTTTAAAGCTACAATAATACTTTTCTTGTGCTGCATACATACCACTTGTTTCTGTCAGTCTCTCTAGATGCTCAGCCTTGAGCCTACCTATTTGCATATATTTTAGAATTAGCTTTGAAAATAAAAGAAAAGAAAAGAAGATCATTATGTATACCAGCCCTGCCTTTATTTAATTTTGTGGGTATTATAAATTTTCTTTATTAGCATACTTACACAACTGTGGGATGTTGCTAATTCAGAACTCATCCAACCACTGATTGAGTGTATCGCTCTTACTCCTTTTAGGTCATTAAAGTGGTGTCTAAACTTTTGGCAAGTACGTGGAATGCTAGTAACATTGGATGTAGCCTTGGCCAGACTATTCCAAGCCTCAGATCTGTACTGGGAGCCAGAATACTTCTTCTGCAAAAGCCTTTTGGTGTGGCACTTTGCCAGGAATCCAATAAATATTCCAGACTGATGAAAACCCCAGCTGTATGCCCTAAATTGGGCACCTTCCCCTCTAACATCAGACATATCTAATCCAAAAGCAGTGCAAAAGCAAATAATGATTTCCTGGCAATTCCTATTATTGGGTTTACTGGTAATGCACAAACCAGAGCAACAATGCCAACCAGGTTTGAACACTGTTAAGTGGAGAGCAACAGTCCCAAACAGATGGAAAGTGACTTTTGAAACAGGAAGGTTAATCTGACACTTGAGACTAGTTTTAGCATGCCTGCTGTTGTGATTGTTAGGTGATTTAAATTTGCAGGCATGCACTGGGGGCATAAATTTCATGACATGATGCACGTATGTTTGGCTTTATACACTAGAAGAACATAATCCTTGATTTGAAAGTGTTTAGTTGGAAATTGAACTTGAATGTGATGTTTGATGCTGACAATGTGAATAACATGGAACAGGTTAATTTTTGGAAAAGTAGTATATTTAACCCACCACAACACTCTTTAATTAGTATTTTGAAAGACAATGTGAGAGGGACATTAGAATGGTACTGGGCAAGAAAACCATAAGATAGTACAATCTATCTACAGAAGAATCAAAATTGTTAAATGAGATTAGACAGAACAACAATGTCCGTTACATGAAACCTGATAAAGGTGGGGGGTCTAGTAATTATGGAAGTTAATGATTATTGTGGACGTATGATGAATTTCTGAATGACACAGAGGTTTACAAATTTGATTTCTCTCATTGAAAGCAACTTTGCATATAGGTCCATTAAGGTTGTCCTTGATGAACTTATGCTATTTGATCAAATTACTAGACCCCTTTATGAGTATTTACATGTGGACAAACCAGTGCTGTTTAAAATTTTTGGGATACCCAAAATTCATACCAACACAGAAGATCCACCCATGCATCCAATTGTTGCTGCTAGGGGCTCATTTACAGAACCTCTAGCGAAATATCTGGATATTAGGTTGAAACATTTATTTACACATTTTTCCACATATACTTACAGATTCATGGGACTTATTAAATAAATTACAACATCTCATTGTGCCAGAACAATCACTATTGGTTACATGTGATTTTCACAATCTCTTTACTGTGATACCCCAAGACATTGGGTTGACTTGGTTTAAAGATATAGTGTCACAATATGGTGGCTTGGGCCCTACAGATTTAGAAATTATTTTCTCCTTTATGGACTTAGTTCTGAACAACATTTTTTAACATTTGAAGTAAAAAACCAACACACTGCAACACATATTTACACTTTATGAGTTGCCACACTATGCATTTGAAAGAAGGTATTGTCAGGAGCCAATTGATTTGAGCATCAAGACTTACATCAGAGACTTCGGAATGTTTAATAGAATTCTCTTTACTGAAGGATATGTTTATTGAGTGAGGGTACTCACCCAAATTATTAGAGAAAATAGCTACAGAGGTATGGATGGGAAGACAGAATAGATTTGCACTAATTATAAAATATGGGTTTATGAATAAAACACATACCATAGGGATGGGCATGCACAATGATACCCCTCACACAAATGATATGGTTATGCATTATACAGCAGACTCATGGGAGATTGAACAAAATTATTACTAAAAATTGGATGTTGTTGCAATCAGGTAGCGATATTTGTCATGTATTCAACACCTGTCCAACATTTACATATAGAAATAAGTCAAATTTTAAAGTAATGTTAGAAAGAACAGGTCATATGAAAGGTGTTCCGTTCACTAGGAAATGTGAACACTGTTCTTACTGTAGTTTTATTAACATCAATAGGAATGGTGATATATTCAAAAACAAAATTTTGGGGATGGATGCTTAGTGTTGAATTGTAATGCACAAAAAATTATCTATTTAGCTACACACTGTAAATTTTATATTGGAAAAACTAACAATTCACTTAAGCAATGTATTTATCAGCAATTGTACAGTATTAAGAAAAATGATAGCAAAAGCATATTAGCTAGACATTCTACCTATTGCAAAGGGTTCCAAAAGTTTACATTCTTGATATTAGAGCAACTTTTGTTATAACCTACAAGGGATGATTGGGAAAACAAACTGCTACATAGAGAAATTATGTGGCAGTTAAGACTTGATGCTACGTACCCACCAGGACTAAGTGATAACATTTCTTTATCCAGTGAGCTAAAAAGAAGAGCTATTCATTTTATTATGTAAAATTCAGCCTTGTTAGTGAAATTGTTACATTTTAAGAAAAAGTATCTACTAGATGAGTTTTTAATTGATTGTGGATATTTACTAGTTGCAGGGAGGGGTGGGCATGTAATGAGGTATGTTTTTTAAAGCTGCTCGTTGATTTACATGCATGGTACTGAAGATGTCTACTGTTTCAGACTAAAGCGCTTAACCAGTTGTCGATTATTGTGGATTATTAAATTTCATCCTTTTCTGCTGGACTGACTGGCTTTGTCATTATTCTACTACATGAGTTTCTTAGCTGGGCACTTGTTGGATTTATTGGTTTACTGTTAGCTTTATACACTCCTAAAATTGATTTTTATGTTGTAGGATTCAAACCTATGCATAAAGAACATAACATTTTCTTCCATAGTGTTAATTTTCCATTTTTTCCACCAAAGAAGTGCTTCTCAGATGTAGTCATGGATCATTTATGAGTACAGATGACAGATTGTAGTGTTAACTATGTATGTGTGTGACCTGACGAACTCCTTGTATATACATTAATTTGTGTATGTGTCTTATTTAAGTGTAAAGGCCATCCAAGTTAAGATAACAGAATTAGACTTATAGAAACATAGTAGACAGTATACCCTCAGTCATATATCAGACCCATCAAACACAGTAAGGGTGTGTTATCCCTCATGCATCTAATTCATATCAGCTCCAGTGTTTACAATTATGTATAAATTATTATAAGAAATATTTAATATAATGTGCAATGGAACAACTGTAAAAATGTCTGGAATTTCTTGTATTAGAACCTACTACAATGTGTATGGCAGTCCAACACTTACACCTGTTACCACAGGAATATTGAAATAACACTTGGATATTTTTCTTTTCATTACTATAAACTGAAAATTCAAAACTATAAAAATATGCTGAACTTCCTGTATTAGAACCCAGGACCATCTACATTACTGCCCTACCCTTAAACCTGTTGTTACAAGAATAATTAAATAACAGTTGGATATTCCCTATTCATTATTAACTTCTGTGTGTTAACCACTGTGCAACACCACTTACAGTATTTGTGTGGTACCTAACACGCAGCTGATACAATGTAACCATTTCAAAATTTTTGACTATCTGCTTCCTCTCGGCAGGTGTTCAATGGCTGCAGCTGTTGGCGAAGCTTGCTAACCACCTCAAAATGTAGCTTAGTGATGTTGTACAATGGAAAGCAACAACTGAAACAACATGTGCTTTTTGACATTTAGAGTATCTATGCAATGTTTGCAGGTGTTCTGTCGGCTTCTTGTGTGGGCCACTAGTCCAGGTATGTGCACTGTTAAACATCACACAAAACAGATAAGCAAAGCTAAACATAATATTTATTGTGTTTCTCCACTTCCCCTGTTTGCACTAAGCTGAGCACCACTCAAACACTGGCATTAAAAAAAAGAAAAAGGGGAATATTATGAGAAAGAAAGAAAAGAAATCTATTAAATAAACACTACAAAAATATTTATAGGTACACATGAAGTATTTTTACAAAGGCCTGGATCTGAACTCTCACTCCAATGAACCTTCAAAACTCAGTAAGGGTGTCTTATCTTTCTTTGCCACAAAAACAGCCTGAATTGCTGTTGTGTTTCATTCTCCCTACCAGTAATCATTCACAACTGCATTCCATTAACAACATACACTGAGGAAGTTCCTGCACTATGTTTACATCTGCAGAGCCAAGTAATTTGGATTCAGCAATTTTAATGAGTTCACACCTCATTTGCATCTTCACCATGCTCACAGTCCTGAATCTACAATATAAAAATGTAATTATGAAGCTAGGGAACCTGAATGTGAGGATACTTGTTTATGTGGATAACTCAGAAGATATTACTTTGTGCTTTATCTGCACAGAAGACTGCTGATATTGATAAAGTATGCTTGCATTTTCAGTTATATACTGGATATGCTCATATGACACTAAGAAAAATGTTTTCTCTCTCTCTCTCTCTATATATATATATATATATATGTATATATATATATATATATATATATATATATATATATATATATATATATATATATGTATATACATACACTTTTATCTGTATGCACTTCTTTATTGATGGCATTGCCATGTTTGTCAGGGCAGTTTACTTTCTCAGGTGCACAGCCTTATTAACTGTCATCACAACTGCTAATGTTAGAACGTTTTTTATTTCTTTACAGTTTTCTATTGTTATTTCAGTGAAATATAAATATTCTCTATTGTCAATGACACAGGGTTGTTAGCCTTTTAGGATGGCCCATAGACACAACTAGGGGAGTGCTGTCCACAGGTAGATGTGACTGGCAATTGCATAAAATTTAATGTTCTGTGATAAATGTGTACACGTTTTTGGGACAGTTTATTCGACAGCACTTTTAGCAGTCCACTGATGACTTATTAGTAAAATGTGTCATTTGTCTGCTGTTTTGGGGGTGGGGGAGCCAAGATCTAATTCTGTGTCATCACAAACAAAATTTGCTACTGTTACTCTCCTTAGTTTGGATCCAACCTTGTTTTGTGTGTGACTGTAATATGTTACAACCACATAATTCCTTTTTGTATATTTGAATATCATGACTTTTTCATTTCTCCAGTGGATAATATCACAATATTACCTTTTATGTGTTATATCTAAGCGGGACTTTTATTTATGTAATACTTATATGTATTATCTTTCTTTTGTGTTCCATGTCACTTACGACTATGGCACCCAGGCATTGAAATTCCTGCAACCCCCCCTTTTAGTGACCTTGAGAATGAAGTCATTGTGGAAGCATTTAGGTGACATGGTGCCTTTCTGCTTGAGAGAGGACATGGTGATACACTATACATTGTATATATTCTATGATGACCTTTTTTTAAAACCTTACTTAAAATGTTTTTATCATATTATTCTCTAGACTTTTTCATGACCTTATTTAAAAATGTGTATCTTTTATTTTTATTATTATTATATTTCTCTTCTTTTCTATTTTGTCATTTTATATGTTGTTATTGTTTTTTATCTATATTGTTTTGCACATGGAGCTTTTCTCCCCGGGCCTCTACAGAAAATGGACATGTATCCAGCTAGACTAGCCCAGTCAACAAATGTAAAATAAAATAAATAAAAATAAAATAAAATGTATGGCAGAAGGCAAAGCTGACAGCAGATTGTGAATGATGTAAATGCAATAGATAGCTAGAGCAAGACATATGATCAGGTGCATCATAGGGCTACTGACATGATTTCATCAGCCTGGAGGAGAGCAGCTGCAGTGTCCTGTGAATGGAAGGCTACTGATGAGGGCTGCTACAGAGTCACCACTGGCACCAAATGAAGAGTTCCTGCCCATTGTCAGGGATACAGAGAGTTCAGTGGAAAGTGCACAATAGCATGTCATTTATATTAGTGCTGCTGTTTCAGGGAGGACAAGTATGTCCCAGGAGGAACTTCCAGGTAGGTTACCTATCTCAATTGTTAAATACGTCTTGTATAATAAAATATTGGCAACAATATTTAAGTTCTGTTTAACATAAATGTTTCTTGTAGAGATAGTTGTAGACTGATACAGTTAACAACACATTATAGTCAACTACACATGGTCTTGGGGTGGACATGTCTTCCAAATTCTTGTTAAAAGTATCATTAATGGACATATAAAATGCAAATGTTTTAACTTCCTGTGTTAATGTTAACTGTGAGATGGTTGTGACGGTGTGAGGTATTGCTAGCTATGCTAGGAGAAATAGGGCAGTGGATGCATAACATATGTCAGCACAGCTAGCTGGAATTTTGTAAAGAATTATATGTCATTTATATAGCAAACTGATTTGTACAGATGTTTGTGTTAAAAATATAAAAAGTTGCTTGTGTTAAAATATACCAACAGTGGGTCCTGGCTGTACTGTAACTGAATTAATTATATATGTTAACAGAAGATACTGGAAGAGAAGCAGTTAATCACAGTGCAGTTGCAGCTAACTTTGAAAAATGTTCTGAAATTAAATTACCGGGCCTAGGCCATAAAGATGTTATCTCACAGTTTTGAATGAAATCAGAGACGCAATATCTGTAAAAAGTATGGTTTATTAGTCTCTGCAGTAAGAGCAGAAGTGTTGAAATTGTTTTACAACTTCCAGATACTGCAATAAACTTTATCAAAGCTTGAGATATGTATTGTAACACATATATGCTAAATCCTGGCAGCTTCTAGTGATGGGGTAGTTTGGAAACCAGAGTCAAATGACTAGATGTGATGCCATTTTGTAACCAACTCTGAAATAATATTTTGATATTACAGAGAGGTCTCCCAGTGACTTAGCACTCTGTTTTTGGAACCTGACAAAGAAGAACCCCTCACCTACTTCATCTTGCGTTACTCTAGTAAGTGAACCAGGGAATAGTAATTCTTTAGATCAGTCAGGAAAATATAGTGAGATAAGTTAAGTATTGTTTTTCTGTATTTGTGTGAATCTAATCATCTGTGTTATTTTAATATTTCCTGTGATTAAAACTTTGGTGTTTATTGTAAATAGATATTCTGTATTTTCATGATCTTTTATTATTAAATATATTTAAACTTTTCATTGTGGCTGGTCCATTAGATAATATTTTAATCTTTGAGAGTACTTATATCTGTTTGGTGACTCTGTGACCACTCCTGAAAGCCTTATTGCTTTGGACAAACACTATCATTTGTATTAATATTAATTTCAGTCAGTATAATTGGGTCACCTTGTAAGATCCTTAGAGTAGCTGGCTTTGGAGTGTCTAGTGTCAGTAACTGCCTTATAGTCTGAGCAGAAGGGGGCATAACTAGTAAATATGTGCCAGCCTTCCCCAGGTGGGTGTGTGTGTGTGTGTGTGTGTGTGTGTGTGTGTGTGTGTGTGTGTGTGTGTGTGTGTGTGTGTGTGTGTGTGTGTGTGAAAATCAAATCTCAAAGAGTGTGTGTGACAGCTGCTTGGAACAGGGACACAAATCACTGTTTCTCAGAGAGGATGCTGTAGGACTTGGCTTGGACACTCAGCATAGGACTCATCTCTATAGCTGTGCCAGTGGGGAGACTTATTTGGGACCTGGAGGGAGACAGAGACAGAAACCTAGACCCCTGACTGCGTGTGTTCCCTGTGTGCTCTTAAGGGAAATTATGCTTAATGCAGAGAGCTGCATCTGGAAATACTGGGTGCAATCATTTTTGTTCTAAGTGAACATCCCTTTCCAATTCCAGTGGTGAAGATTCAGGCTCGTTGAATACTGGCCCAGAATGAGAACATCACATTGCTGTCCTTACCTTTTGCTTAACTTCTTCCAGGACTGTCCACCACAGGGACACTACAATCATCTGCACATGGTAAGCCAACCATTTTTCTGTCAGTAGTGATAAGCGTCTCAAAGAAATGTTTATTCTATCCATATGTGTGATGTGGGTGTCAGGACTGGTGTGGGTATTGCTCTACTGTCTGTAATAATGGCAGATATTGGACTATAGCAGTGAAGGTATTAATTATTTCCTGTGTTTATTGCTTATTATGACGGGTGATCCTAACAGCAAAAGTGTAGGACTCTTACCATCTGATGTCAAAGTATCAGCAGAGTCTGATGATGATGGTGGCCAAACAGAAGCACAGCCAGCGGGAGCTGCAGAGGTTGAATCTGACACTGAGGATGACATTCAGTCATTCCCTGTAATTCCATCAGACACAGGCAGTAGACCTATGCCAACCCATTCCAATAAGCCCTCAGATATTGGACAGGTGGAGGGTGAGATACTCGATCAGGGTAGTGTAGTTACTGTGGCTTCAGTGCATGTTGACTGGACTGGTGCCAAACAGTGGATGAGGTGCCACACGGGAGGTATTTTAAGGGTGCTCAGTAGTGGCCAGATGTTCATCTTAACCTGAACTATGTGTGTCTTCTTGTGCCACTTGTTCTGTTTAGAGCCATCTTGGAGGTGCAGACACATTCCAATAAGTCCTCCAGAGAAATACTTAGGGCTGCAAATGTGGCATAGCCTGACATGTGTAACTGCCTCCACCATGTTTCCGATTCAATGGATTGGATGAATAACACTCGGAATGTGCTGTGTCTGTGATGTAACATCTGCTGGTACTGGGATGGCATCCATGTGGGTGAAGGTCAACCATATCATCTGATGTTCGCTGGTGTGGCTTTGCCTGATTATGCATCCATAGTGGCATGACCTCAACTGCTCTGCCACTGCTTGAGGTGTCCACACCCAGCCATGACATACCATGGGTTCATGGTCTTGGGCATCCTCGTGAGTAAAGCTCTTTCAGCAGACATTAGTCATGTTCAGGTAGCAGCAGTGCATCTGACATGGGCATGGACATGCCAGTGTAACTCCTGGTGCAGCCAGTTCTTGTGGTGAGGTACGACAATAATGAACTGCCACCTCCACCATACATGGCTCACACATGTCTGACATTCCAAGATGAAGAGCTAACACAGATCTTGGCTATGTTTCTGCAGACACTCACACACCAGTTTCACCTGGACAGCCCATACAGACGCTCACATAACAGTTATATGGTTCAGCTATAAGGCTTAAAGCTCATTCTATCTCGGTGGCCATTTGTTATTTTATCCAAATGTCTGCCTGTTCTCTTCCTTATTCACATGCACTCACTTACCTTTTGTGTCAGCTTAGGCTTCTTGCCCCCCCCCACACACACACACACACATGCACACCACCCTGCGCAAGTGATAATAACTGTGCCATATCCTTGTTTTCTATATTTTGGATTCAGAGATACATAAGCTTTGTGTCTGATGATCAGGATGCATAGCTGACTTAGTGCTTAGTATATCTGTGTTTGTGATATTGTTTTGCTAATTGTACTTTTGACATACTTTGGTCTTACAAAATTAGACATTTTATAGAATCAAAACAGTTTCTGCAGCAGAATTTTTAAGATTCTTCTGAAGGATATGAAGTCAGAAACTGAAAAGTGTCTCATTAATTTCTAATTTATTGTTTAATGATCTTCCATTACAAAAGTATGAGGACAAACTGAGGACATTTGATGACCATCAGTACTTTTGACAGATATGAACATGTGAATTGTTGATGCCTGAGGCCTATTATTTGCTAGAGGACACGTATTCACACACGTCTTTGCTGTTACATGTTGAAGTCATTGCTGTACAAATCACCCACCTTTTACTTACTTACAATATCAAGTAACAACATGCAAGGATATGCCATTCATTTGTATTATTACGTGATTCTGTTTTAACACTTACCTTGTAAATCCATTAGTTGCTACAATTTTAGTTCAGGGCTGAGTCTGTATGATGCTAGGAGTACACAGCCATTACATAGGTAGGTAAAGGGTGTGAGCATTGCTTGGTATCAATGCTGCTATATGTATGTGCATAGGGTGAAGGTTATAGCCCCTTAGATGGTGAATGAGTGTGCTATGCATTGCCTCTTAGCCAATCTGAGGGCATATTGAGCCACCTACATCTGACAACACCCACAGGAGCTGCTGATTCCACCTCTGCCTCCTCGCTGTGTGGCAGTGGTGACCTTGCCATTGGTGGTAGGATGTGTGACCCTTTCCCTTGTTAATCCTGCTAAAATTGTGTTTTCAAGATGATTAGGATGTGAAGCATGGCATAGATGGTGAAGATTTCAGTACATGTACATGGATTGTACTGCATAGCTCCCCCCAGATGTATCTAGGCATTTTGCAGTTAATGGAGTGGAAGCCCTTTCTATTTATGTAAACCCTTCCTGGTTCCCTGGGTGGTGCCTTGGTTTCTATATGCGTACAATCTATGGCATCCAGTACTTTAAGGTAGCGTGCTCCAGGGTAGAACTCCTGCATAATTGTGAGTCTGTCCTCAGGAGTATGGGGAAATATATGTGGTCGCTGGCATGTTGGAGCATAGCATTCAGGAACTGATGTAGGATCCTGGATGCTGATGCTTGAGACACCCCCAGCATGTCCCCTGTTGGTCTCTGAAAGGTTCCTGTAGCTAAAAGTTTAAGTGCTACACATACCTTTGTTTCTGCTGCTACTGGTCCCCCTTGTTTGCCATGGGTCTGAGTTGAGGATGACAGAGGTTGCAGAGTTCCTGTAGTGTGCCTCTATCAACCCTGTAGCACTCTACAATCTCTACCTCATGCAGATTGTGATAAGTTAACCAGGGCCTGAAAACTCTTCTCCTTCTTGGTCATGGTCTATTAACAGCAGTAGCAGCATAGATACACATGAATTAAAACAACAGCTAACATTCTTCCTGCGTAGACTCCTTTCCATTGCTGTATTCCAATACTTTTTAGAATTTGCAGGGAAAACCAGCACTGAGTCTACGTGGTTGCTTTAGAGCTTGTTGGATAACTTCTGAATCTTGGATTGGTTGATTAGCATGCAGTTCAGCTGCTTATGCTGCAATTAGCATGTCACTGTGCTTACTGAATACAGAACAGTGCACTAATATGTGCGTGTCGAGATGCTATGCGATGTGCATATGGTCTTAGCAGATCATGCTGGGTGTATTGAATCTGCCTGACTCTTTAAAATCATATAAGCTGTTTTAAAATGCAAAGCATTATGCGTAAATTGGTCTAAGTGAAATGATTCTGTGTTGAAAACGAAAAAATTTTAAAAATGTAAAAAATGTAAAACAAACTGATAACATGCTGCATCATGCCCACATTACAATTTAACAGCCCTAAGCTTTGAAACAGGCAAAATTGATAAATGTTCATGTAAACCAGGGTGTACTGAGGCATTTAATTTAAATTGCCAAAATAATTCCCTGCTTTAAACTCTGATGCGGGTTTCCCACCCGCTCTCCCGTTCAAAGGAACAACTTACAAAATTCCAAACAAGAATTTATTAAAGCCAGAACATGACAGAGAATGTTTAAATGGTTAATTGTTAAGGTTATGTTTGAATATGTCATGACAGTGTTCATAAATCCTTTCCTGGAACTGTTGCTCAGTTTTGCTAATGTAAAAGCATGGATAGTTGAAACATAGTGCAATATAAATCACACCTTTAGTCTGACAGTTACCATCTGAAAAAGAAAGAGTTGATTGGCAAAAATTAGCTAAAGTCACTTGTTCTTATTGTAATACATAGGGGCATTGCTCACATGCCCCACATTTATGTATGCCTCTATGTAACCTCTGACATTTTTCCCAGTCTTAAATACAATGGTTGGTGCTGCCCCTAAGGTTTCAAAAATCTCATTGTCTTCTTTAAGAATATTCCAATTCCTGTGGACAATATCTTTAATATGTTTGAATTCAGAATTATAAGTGACCACCAAATAATTTGAATATTTGCTAGAATCTGTCTGTGTGTCCTCTGTGGGGAGCCATTAATAGTGGGAGACTGGTCTAAACAGAAAATTGACACCCCATCTACTGGAGACTTCCTATTGAATAGGGTCAAGGACTTTAAAGGGATACCCCCTTTCCAAAATCATGTTAAAGATGTACCCCCGTATTCATGAAGCTCGGCGCAAGTCCGGCGTAAGGCCTCCGCCGGCCATGCGGTGTAGATGTGGAGTAGTCGCGCCATATGCATATTAATGAAGGTGCACAGCCACCACAGCCACGTGCATAGGAAACGTGTGAGAGTGCAAGGGGCGTATCGAAGTTGTGCAGGGAGGCGTGTCAATGTCGGCTTTCGAGGAGCAACCTAAACTGCTGAATATTATATTCCACCAGCAATAGTAATCGTACATATCAGTGTCTGTGGAGACTGAAACGTATGCAAAGCAGAGTCCCTGCGATCAGAAAATGAAGACTCAAACACAAATGCACGGTAGGGAATAATGGGTCCCTACCCGTGAACAAATGACAGGAAAACCGTGTGCCTGTAGTCCAACGTAGTGTTGATAGCTATACCATGTGGAAGTGAAACGTATCAGATGTTAGCACGCCGCCAGTAGGTACGTCCAGTCCAACAGAGAGGGTCACCAGCCGACCCATAATTTGAGGGAGGGAACATAGCTGTGCAGATGTGTCCATAACAAAATACACGAGGAGAAATGTAGATATAGGTAGTGACCATATGTCTGAATCATATCCCACAAGCCATGTAATAGTCACATACAAAAGGTATGTCCGTATTTCACATACCAAATGTGGTAGGAAATAGCATATGCATGTAAACGAAACAGAAGGAGCATATAAATGAGACATAACAACACGGACACATGTAGGCCGAAATGGAACAGTATGATCCATACCATCGACCAAGATTACCACCTGTCCCACTTTGCGAGCAACAGTCCCTCTGTGGGCAGATGTGTCCTGACACAAACATGTAAAACTGGCAAATGTCCAGAGAATATAGGACATAATTCCTCCGTAGACGTCATGCAATAGTTGCATTAAACATATTTCACTGGACGTATAATACATAAATGTCATAACAAACAGAATAAGATACCGAAATGCTACAAGAATAAGCTTAGATATAGGCAAGAATTGTAAGTTCTATCTGCCGAACTGACCGTGGGTATGTGTCGGCCAGTAAAATATGCTGTGTTCACCGCAACTGTCACAGTAGGGTTGCCACCCTTACAAATGGCCAAAGTGGGACATGTTTGGTACAGACATCAGACTGTACAGGCCGACGCATACCCACGGCCAGTACAAAGGACAGAACATAACTGTTTTGCCTACAGAAAAGCGTATTCCTGTAGCATTTTAGTTGCTTATTCTGTTTCTCATAACAGTCAGGTATTTTAAATACAGAATTAACTGTTTAATGCAACTATCACATAAAATATAAGAAATATGTTTGTCCTAAAATCTCAGGACATTTACCATGTTGACAATTACATGTCAGGACGCAACTGCGCAAAGAGGGACTGTCCCTCACAAAGTGGGACAGGTGGTAATGCAATGTCACACTGTGGCCAATTGAAAAGGTGGAAACACAACCGTTGACTGTGGAGAGGCAATGTCCATAACAGTCGGACATGTGTAAGGAATAGCTTGGACATAGGAAAAGGTGCCATCCTACCAATGAGTAGAACAGGCTGGCAAAATCCGGAAAGCAGCTGTATAATCCGAACGTATATGTGACACAGTCAAATGGGTAGTACCCGGATACACCAACCAGGTAATGAAAGTGAAATAAGGGTGTGTACCTATGTGCGTGAGGTATAGCATGTGGAAAGCAAACATGGCAGGGTAGTCCACACAACCATAAAGGTACCCGACACATGTAGGGTAGTCAATGTGTAACTCTGGCCGTGTCATGTGCTCTATGGGGTGTGAGTAATTCGCGTGTGAGGGGTGTGTGTTTAATGGTAAATTCCTCAAAGGCGATACTTGTGTCGTATGCAGAAAAGGTGAACCGGAGGTGTATGAGGGGGCAGCGGGTGAAGTGGAAAGAAACACAACCTCATGTAGAAACAGCTGCAAGACAAGCAGACAGGCCATAGTGTAGATCACAATCCCACAAACATATGAATATGGAAATATGCGAGACAAATGTATAGATACGGCACCATCACATACCCACAGATGGGTCCTGATGGAACTGGCCATAACAAACACAACACACCTGGATGCATAATAGCCTACCCAGCATACCCTCCACAACACACAACCTGCCAACATACCAGAACGTCCACCAAATCCAGCCGTACTTGGTCCACTGGTTTGTTGCAGAAACAGCTACACACAGTGACCCCTACGCATATGTAGTAGGTATTGTCACCCTAGGCAGTGTCAGAATTGCAAACCATGTATCCCCTGCAGGTAAAACCCCCTACATGTTTTCGTGAAGCCACAAAAATCTTCGTTATCTAACTTGTTTTGGTCTTGACCAATTTTTGGGATATCCCTCACGGGATGACCAACTTGTGTAAATAGTAGAATGGGTATGACGACATGATGTCCAATCCAGTAGATATCTGGACACAAGTCAGAACATGCAGTTGAGGTCCATGACACTGTCCAGCCCTAAGTGGGCATGCATAACCTACCACCCAGGATAAAATACCTTCCAGTGATGCACGTGTCCAGACACGAATAGGAGGGAGAATATAATGCACACATTTGCAAAGTGGAAAATGGCATGAGGGCGAGGAAGACTCTACGTAAACAGGTCAACCCTGATCAAGTGTGAGGGACACTGACTGTGTGCAGTCGTGACTGACCATACCTGTCAACCTGTGTGAGCAAGATATCTGGACAGAGCAGTGAATATAACTGAGACAAAGGTCCAAAATCCGGGACAATCTGTAAACATATCTCTTAGAAACATCGAATTTGATAGAATAACAGTTTGCACATTGGCATTAATGTCTGGAGTATGAAGTCTGAAACACAACTGTCTGTCAGCACGTTTCAACTGCAGTCTTTAATGCTGAGCTACTGCTGTGCCAGAACACAACAGTGTATTACAGAGGTCTGTGCCATACCACTCAACTGTCCGGATATTCGCAGAATGACTAGGGTCACCACCTGTCCCACTTTGCGAGTAACAGTCCCTCTGTAGGCAGTTGTGTCCTGTGAAAAAAATCAAGACATAGCAAATGTCCTGAGAGTTTATTTCCTAATTTACTTTAATAGTCACATAAAACGGTTATTTTATATATGAATCCTCAATATATGTGAAGTAGCATAAGCAATTCAAATGTTACTAGAATAAGCTATTATATGTACAAAAAAAGGTTAAAGTTCAGTACTATGCACGGCTGTAGGTATGTTTTGTCCTGGAAAAATCTGACATCTCTACAGAACATGTCCCACTTTGGGCAGTCGAAAAGATGGCAACCCCAAGAATGACCACAGGTTTGCACCCTAGTGTTGGTGTGTGCCTCCTACAATCTGCACCAGTGTGGTAAATAGCTGAGGATTGACGTCACTAAATAATGAGAAATATCCTGAGTATAAGACTCCACAACCTGCAGAAAAGTCATGCTAATGCAAAACCTAGCATTCTATCAATGTTGTAAGCTTGTAAGAGCAATCGGTAAAATGTGTCCCTAATTGTCCCCCCATTGTGTAGGTTTTGCGCAGGTTCGGTGCTCTAAGAGGTTGAGAGGTATGGTCTGTACATATTTACAGGAACAGCCCTTCACACTTGTGTAATGTACAACTGCATACCTGTAGTCACTTCATGTCCAAAAATAATAATCCCCATATGACTGTATACAGGTAATAGTCAAATGTGAATGGGAACACCCCTCACCGTGGAGTATGGACTGTAACAACCCCACCCATAATATGTAATGCCAACAGAATAAGCTGCTGACAGGTGCCCAAACACCTGTGTCTATAAACACAGGTAAAACTTCAAAATAGGGAGATAATCCCTGTCCATATGTTTCGTCTGTCATTTGACCTCGGCCAGGGAAGTTCCATTCACCAGGTGGACAAGCCTAAACCCAGATCACTACATGAACACCCTGACAATCAAAGACCTGTATGTGGCTGGACTATATGCCTTGGTGTTCTGCATATCCTCGGAGTGATTAACAATGCAGCCGGAGTCCACAGCAGTAGGCAACAGGGAATGTGTAATATGTAGTACCGCCTTTTTCCCAGCAGGAGAATGGATGACTGTGTCGTAGGTGAAGCGGTGAGGCGTATGTTGATGTAGCTAAGTACTATGGGTATGCATATCAATGAAGGAGA
The DNA here is from genome assembly GCF_019279795.1 of Protopterus annectens. Taxonomy (NCBI): domain Eukaryota; kingdom Metazoa; phylum Chordata; order Ceratodontiformes; family Protopteridae; genus Protopterus; species Protopterus annectens. Next base: position 1,045,657,100 of record NC_056728.1, on the reverse strand, counting down.
ACACCAATAGAATAGTGGCTCCGGTATCCGGCCAACGTGAATGCAGTCCCAGTTGACCTACGACCACTGCACATATAACTTGAAAGTGTAATGAAAGTGTTCGTGCAGTACACACATTTAAATATGCAAAGGTGAACGTGTGTTTCGCAGTAGTCCGTAAACTGGAATACAGATATGCAACTGTTACGGTCAGAATTATGAAAGTTCACGGAAGCACAATTATCTATGAAACATATGTAACCAACAATAAGGATATGCAAGTGCGCCTGCGCGTGTGTAATCCGCTCACAGAATAGAAAATGAATGGTGTTTTCCCCACGTTCTATGTACATGGCACATACCTGTTAAACCCGTAAAGTACGAAACCGGACAAAGCCATGACAACAACTGGTACAAATAGGGACAATTCCCAGATATTGCCCTAACAAACATAGAAAGTGGATAGAATAACAGGTGTGTCATTAGCATGGATTCTCTGAATGGTATGAAGTCATAACCTGAAATGTTTGTCATTATTTACCAACATCAGTCTTTAATGATAAGCCACTAACTTGCCAGATAGACACAAGGTTATGAAAAATGGACCACAAATAGGGACAATCCCCAGAGATTGCCTAACAAACAGAAAATGGATAGAATAACAGGTGTGTCACTAGCATGGATTCTCTGAAGGGTATGAAGTCATAACCTGAAATGTTTGTCATTATTTACCAACGTCAGTCTTTAATGATATGCCACTAACTTGCCAGATAGACACAAGGTTATGAAAAACGGATCAATGATAAGAGGCAAACAGCTGTACATGCAGCGGAAATCTGTACAGTTGAAAGGTATGATATGGAGATATATATACACATATATCCACAGACATAATCCAAAGCAAATTACGAGATGAGGAATGTACAGACATATGTATATATGTACAGATATATATATCTATACACACACGATACATGAATAGATATATACACAACAAACATATGTCCCTGTACATATAACACATGTATATAAATAGGTCACGGTATAGCTAATATGGATAGACAGACAGATATGCATGAAAGGAGAATACACAGATGGTTTCCAAACCATTTCCCGGAAAGTACCAGTGTGACAGGGCCTGCAAGTTCTACACGTTAAACATGAATATAGATGTCCTTTGCAGGACCCCAAAAATTGATCTGTACGAAGTGCGAACCATCATTGATGTGAAAGATGTCACAGCTGCAACTGCGATATAGCTGTACATGCAACAGTAGTAGGTGCAAGGGTAATAACACATGGGTTGATTGAATGTATGATGTATGAGCTGATATCTGCAGAGTGGGGAGTGCTCGGAAGTGTCCTCACACTTTATTATCGCTCACATTAAACATGTCTAATGGGTACTGTGGAGGTGTGTCAGGTATGGGAATCATGGGTATACAGAATTGGGCCAAGGTGTTGGTTGGCACAGATCTATTAGGTACGCCCCATGGGAGTGATCAATATACCTATGTGGGTATAGCACATGCCTATATTCACCAAAAAGGTGCAACTCATCCACTGGATATTGTGTAAACCATTGGGGGAAGAAGTAGGGACCTATATCAGTGTCATGTAGGCGATTATCATGGATGGACACGCATACGACCAAGATGGTAACCATACCTGCCAGAATGTCAGAGTAAGACAGCTGGACTAAGGCATAGTACACGACAGATAAATAGGGACTATATTAAATATACCTCAGACAAAGTCAGACCATTGATAGAATAATTGCGTAGTCGGGAATACGAATGTTATGAGAGTTAGTAATCATGAAATAGAAATGTCAGTCATGATTACCTAACTGCACAGTCCGTCATGGCTTGCCAGCAATCTATCAGAAAGGCACATTATCATGATAAATGTAACAGAATCATAGGTCAAACCCCAGGGCGTATACCCATAATGTGTACAGGTGAGAGGTATGAAGGTAACCCGTACTAATGAAATGTACAGAGCTAGTGATTCTAGGTGGACAGGTGAGAAGAAAGATGTCAGGACAAATGACAAAACATGTACAAGTCATAAGCATGTTTGTCCACAAATGTGAATTACAATGTATGGCCTGTTAAAGTCAATGTGGAAGGTTAATAGACTCAAACGACATGTGTCCCTCAGGGTGTCATGCAGTGTCACCGATACAGTGTCCAGTCCTCCATACTCGTACATGAGCTCTGCCACTGATGGAAAGCGCAAATACTGGTGTACACATAAGGTACATGATGGAATAAGTAGTGTGGATAAGCACCTGTTGGCCTGTGTGAGGAATATAACCCAGTGGGTGGGTGTGTCCTGCAATAGGAATTTTATTGGTAACTGGCCTGTGATGGCGCCATGTATTGTGTTTATTGGCGTAACTGTACGAATGTGCAGATGTATGCCTCATATGTGTGGTGTGTTCCTCTCACAATCTGTACCTGTCTGCCAAATACCAGAGAAATTACATCATTAAATAATGATAAACATATGTGTTTAAGACCCCAAATCCCTCAGAAAGGTCATACTAATGCAAAACCTATAATACTGCCAACTATCTACGTTTTTAAGAGCAATATGTAGAATCTGTCCCCCCATCATGTTAGGCTTTGTACAGATGTTTTGCACTAGGAGGTTGATAGGTATGATCAGAAACAGATACATATCTGAGGAAACAGCATTATCGACCACAAGATAATGCAGAAGGTATGAAAAGCACTGCAGTAGGAAGTTCATCCGCAGGTATGTGCTGACATGTCAAATGACACAGCAATCTACAGGAAGTGCCTATAGGGTGTCACCTTTACCAATGATGACAGTGGGGCATACCCACAGCCATGCATACACCACAAATAGACATAGCACACAGCAAAGCCTAGGCCATGATACACGGATTGAGTGAGAGAACAGCAAGGAAAGATGACTGCCAGGCTATTCAGCAAACACCCAAAGGGGCGTGCAAGACCGCCCGTAACACGAACATTGCACGGACAATGTTGAGATTTGCAACATACCCCATTTGTATGTGTAAGCTATGCAAATGATGTAATTATATGGTTGCCACCTTTCCAAATGGCCAAAGTGGGACATTTGTGCTACAAACATCAGATTTTGCAGGGCAAAACATACCCACGGCCAGTACAAAGGACAGAACTTCAGTTGTTTGCCTAAATAAAAGTTTAATCTTGTAGCATTTTTGTTCCTTATTCTGTTTCGTATAACATTTAGGTGTTTCAGATACAGAATAACTGTTTTATGCAACTATTACATACAATATAGAAAATAATTTTGTCCTAAAATCTCAGGACATTTGCCATTTTCTCACAATATTTTGCAGGACACAACTGCCCAAAGAGGGACTGTCCCTCACAAAGTGGAACAGGTGGTAACCCTACGTAACTACGTGATACATGAAACAGTAAGCTGTCCGTGCAAGAGCAGAGTTATGTGCAGAAATGTACCCGGATGTTATGCAACTAACGTTTTGCACGTTGCTAAACAGAGCAATGACAGCTGCAAATACAGTATGAATACAGTCAAAGAAGCATGCCAATGTCCAAGTCCAAGGCCAGTGGCGGCTTTGTCCATTGGATATCAATGAACCAGTAGTTGTCCTCCCCCAATCCCTGGTGTGGAAGCGTAGCGCAGCGCCACGAGAACACGCTGCGCTTCAAAACAAGACATATGGATAATATACATACAAAATGTAGGTTTAGTTAGATGTTAGTATGCCATGCAGATAAATGGCAAGCTGGAGACAACATGGCTACTGCGTACTGGTACCTATGTGTGGAAGCGCTCTGTCAGAGATGTAACGAAGCATTTGTAGGCAATGTGAGGCAAGTGAGGCTGAGGATAGCGAATCAGAACATGTCGTGCCATATGGGCCAAGCCTCTACAGTGTAGTGTAGGTTAAGGGGACTATTAGAGTAGAAGATAGGTGACAACAGGAGTGTGTATGTACAAAACACTGTAACCTCACTGGAGCAGTGTCACATGTGTGCTGTCAGTACTCAGTGCAAGAGGCGTGTCATGAGCTATCCCAGGGAATGTCAGGATACTGACGGCGTACGCCATGGATACCACCGATGTGACCTGCAAACCTGCCCACAGAGTGTCTGCGCCCGTGCGCGCCAGTAAGCCCGAGTAAGTATGTGTGCGCGCGAGTTAGCCCGTGTGCGCATATGGAAGAACGAGTAAGCTAGTGTACGAATGGTGAAGCCCGTGTAATGTCATGTATGCATTTGTAAGCAGGTATACATGTGTACTACACACATCACACACGTACTGCACACACAGACACACATGCTGCCAATACTACACACATCAGTGAAATGGCACATGGATGGAGACTACATCATCAGAGGTAACAGTGCTGTAAACTATGCTACAGTGATGGTCATAACTGCAATGCATCATGCCTGCTGAAGTACACCTGGAAGTAACACACTGTGTGTTAACAGTATGCTAACATCAATACAGTGGAATAAAGCCACTGTGTGCAGCAGCACCAGGTTAGTCAGATCCTGCATCAATGTTGCACATCACAGGTGGTGGCACAGGTGACATCATATGCACAGGGTGTGGTGTTAACATGTCCAGAGCTGTCATAGAGCCATCCAATGTACACGTAGGTGTGTGTGTGTGAGGGACAACGGTTATTGCATGGCCCAATGGTGGTGCAATGGGTGTGTGTATGTGATAGCTGTAGCTGTTTGTGGTAAGTGTGTGTGTCTGCATATACACAGGTACAGCATGTGTCAGCCATATACAGGAGGTTGTGTGACAGTCACAGACCATACCTGCCAGGCTGTATAGATCCCCATTACTGGCCATGGACACCCCTTCATGCATCCAACACAAACCAGTCCTGCACCTGTCAATGTCTACACATACAGTCTTGGGATCTGTACCACAACCTGTGGATAAACGTGCGTCTGTAATGTTAACCTGGGGTGCATAGAATTGACAGTTACTACAGATGGATGTGAGCCATACTCACACTCCAATGTAATAACCACTGCTGACTGTTTCTGAGATCTGCATACGACCAGTCAAAGGTGCTGCACTAACATTGTTTCCAATGCCCGTGTAATACCCAGCAACGCAATAACTGGTCACTACACATGTATAACCCAAGATCACTACAGCATGCAGTATGTGCACAATCACAGAGCCATAGCAGATGTACATACATCCAAGGTGCTCACTTACAGACAATGCTGCACAGTCAAGAGTGATAATCCCAACATACATGTCTATATACAATATACAATATATATATATATATATATATATACATATATATATATATATATATATATATATATATATATATATATATATAGCTATATACATACATATATCTATATATATATATATATATCTATATATATATATATATATATATATATATATATATATATATAGCTATATACATACATATATCTATATATATATATATATCTATATATATATATATATATATATATATATATATATATATATATATATACATCTATATATGTAGATAGATAGATATACACACACACACACACACACACACACACACACACACACACACACACACACACACACACACACACACACACGTGGCAGGGTTGGGAGCAGAACATAAACGTAAGCACTGCACCACACAACAGCATTACGCAGTTACAAAATGCGCTACCGTGATCAGTGGATCACATGATTCATACAGGCACACGTCTAGCCTGCAGTCAGCAGCATCAAAGGCAAAGACGCCGCACGGATGTTATGGAGAGTGAATACTGTCAAAGCAATGTACTGTTGTCATGCAGCTGGAAACACACACACACACACACACACACACACACACACACACACACACACACACACACACACACTTGGCAGGGCTGGGAGTTGAACATACACCTAACTACCCTAACACACAAAAGCATGACGCATTTACAGAATGCCCTACTGACATTACTAAGCACAGCAGTCCCAGATGCAGACATCTAGGTGCATGTCATCATCCGCAAAGGCAAAGACGTTGGTAGCAAACTGCTGTGGTGTGCAACATCTAAAAGCAAGACTGAGTCCCCATGTGGACGGGAGCATGCGCGCAAACACACACACACACACACACACACACACACACACACACACACACACACTTGGCAGGGCTGGGAGTCGAAAATACACCTAACTACCCTAACACACTACAGCATGACGCATTTACAGAATGCGCTACCGACATTACTAAGCACTGCAGTCCCCAGAGGCAGACATCTAGGTGCGTGTCATCATCCACAAAGGCAAAGACGTCGGTAGCAAACTGTTGTGGTGTGCGGCGTCTAAAAGCAAGACTGAGTCCCCAGGCGGACGGGAGCATGCACGCAAACACACACACACACACACACACACACACACACACACACACACACACACACACACACACACACACTTGGCAGGGCTCGGAGTCGAACATACACCTAACTACCTAACACACTACAGCATGACACATTTACAGAATGCGCTACCAACATTACTAAGCACAGCAGTCCCAGAGGCAGACATGTAGGTGCGTGTCATCATCCGCAAAGGCAAAGACGTCGGTAGCAAACTGCTGTGGTGTGCAGCATCTAAAAGCAAGACTGAGTCCTCAGGTGGATGGGAGCATGCACGCAAACACACACACACACACACACACACACACACACACACACACACACACACACACACACACACACTTGGCAGGGCTGGGAGTCGAACATACACCTAACTACCCTAACACACTACAGCATGACGCATTTACAGAACGCGCTACCAAGATTACTGAACACCGCACTCTCAGTGGCATACTTCTAGGTGGGTGACATCATCCGCAAAGGCAAGGACGCTGATAGGGAATGTGTAGAGAGTGAGCAGTCTGAAAGCATATTACTGTCCCAAGGTAGATGTAGACAAACACACGGCAGCGGTGTGATCGGGGCAATCAAATATCTATGGAGCACTACAACAACACTACATAGATACAGGACGCGCCACAGACAGTACACCCTTCAAGACAGCAACCAGTGTGTTCAATGTAGGCATCCATCATGACATTGAAAATGGACATCTGTTGCCTGGATGACCACCATCGCTATGCACGATGTCAATGGCCATGCCCACACGCTTAGTATCACACGTCTGTTTGGAATGTACTGTGTGTCCATCTACACAACGGCGTACTGGGCATTCTCACACACTTAGCAGTTGCAAAGGGCTATATTGCATGCATGCACATGGATTCTAAACACGGAAGGGCGCAGTTTGGAATGTACTGTGTGTTCATCTACACAATGGTGTACTGGGCATGCTCACACACTTAGCAGTTGCAAAGGGCCATCTTGCATGCATGCGCACAGATTCTAAACACGGAAGGGCACAGTTTGGAATGTACTGTGTGTCCATCTACACAATGGCGTACTGGGCATGATCACACACTTAGCAGTTGCAAAGGGCCGTCTTGCATGCACACGGATTCTAAACACGGAAGGGCACAGTATGGTATTACTGTCCCCTCGTACATGAAGGCCACTCACATGTATTGACCAGTACACACTCAGGAGCTATCACAGATGTCTCAGGTGCATATCACAGAGGTACACAACACAATCTACAATGTAGCCCTCCAACATCACCATGTCATTGGACCAGCAATACACAGCCATACATTAACACAACACCATGTGACTCATGACCAGTGGACTGTACATAGGTCTACAGCAACTGTGCAGACTACACATGTACCGACAGGATTCCATCATGTGTTATGCATTGCAATGATACCACTGTACGTAACCAGGTTGGCTCTACACATACCAGGGGCCCTGGGTCTTACACAGCTGTGACAGATGACTGTTGCTGTACACCAACGCACACACATGTTTGGCTATGTCATACATGTAATTGCAGTGGATATGTGCATGGACCACACACACAACACATATGTACATAGCATAGCTTTTGCTGTCCTCCGTGCAGACAAGTGGCTACAGCAATCATATGCATGCAAATGGAAGGTGGGTCCATGGCTGTTGAATGCTAACAGTACATGAGGCAGCAATGTTGACCGAGGACACATTCCCTCTGTACTAGTTACCCATGACACCCATCATATCATACAACAGTCCATGTGTTATGTATGTCAACACACTTGTCCACCAATTGCAATGCATACAAACATGGCTACATAACAGGCATGTAGGACCAACACACATGTACAATCTGTAGTGTGCATGCAGCTACCATGCATGTACAGTAGCTGATGTAAGTAACTCATCTGTGCCTAACTACAACATGCAGTTGCAATGCAGCCCCATCATTGACACCTGTATATGGTGACATACTGACAGTACGGTAGGATGTACAGCAGGTATGGATGGATGTGTGTACATAAAGTGGTGATCCACCTGTGTAGATGGATGTTTGCCGGGGATGGCTCACAGGTGTGTCACACGCCATCCTACCATTACATGTGCAAACAGTACACTATGTTACCGTTACTTGACGGTGGAGACATAAAACCTACACAGTGGTCAGGTGTTACCGACAGTACATCACTTGACACCTGTAACACTTACATCCTCCCATGTGCATATGGCAGCACAATTGCCGTAGGTAGCGTTGATACACATAATGCGGCCAATACTGCTGCATGTCTGCCAGACGTATCATCATATAGCAGGTGTATCATTCACAGTACTGCCATGTGTGTTTGCTTGTGTGACAATATATGCCACATATAGTGGGGAATACATCCCAATTGTTACACACCCCTGTACACTGTTGTAGAGATCTGTACATACTGCAGTGTGGAAAGCATGACGTAGGCAGGTGTGGTGTGTGTATCACACACATCAGCTATCCATATGTGTATGACATTTGTGGTCTCCACAGTGTGTGTGTGTGTGTATGTAGGTGTATATGGCTGTCTGGTGCATGGAGTGAGGGTGTATGCTACCATACAGAACACACAGGATCCCTAACCCCTCATGGTGATGCAGTCCACTACCCTGTTGATGCCATCAGTCTCAGCCGCACTGGCTACCTGTACATGTTCTTTCTCTGTGTCACATCGTGTGGGTTCACAGTACTGTGACAGTGATGACCACATAGGAAAGGGTCCTCACCTCAACACTATGGGGTGTGCGTTATAGTGTTGTTGACCCCGTGAGTGTGAGCATGTTCCTGTAATGTAACAGGGTATTACTGCTACACAGTGAGGCCTCATGCTATCAAGTGGCCTCTAACATTATCATTGGCCAGACTGCTGTGTACAACCCCTGCACCATGTCAACATACCTGTGATATGACCTGGTATGGATGTCATGTCTCTTGCCACTGTAGCCTATTAAACTGCCCACATGCTTCTGGATCAGTATATGTGTGGACATCTGTGTTATGTTAGACTTTCCAACAGTCAGGCTTAGGCTACGTATAGCATGCTGATATTGCCATATGTGCCTGAGAGTACTCCACAGTTACACATGGGAGACTGCAAACAGTTCTACCTGTAGGCACATGCAAGTAGACCATAAGGAGGGAACCAGGGCATCATTAAAAACATGCTGTTACTGTTGTTACCAAGACGCATACTGTGAACATATAAAAATGCATGCTAAACCTGTACTACATGGTATGTCTGGTGCGTGTCAACAGTACACAACTAATGTAATATATACGTCTCTCACTATTCACACACAACTAATGTAATACACACTTCTCTCACTATTCTTACACAACTAATGTAATATACACTTCTCACTATTCTGTTCACCCTGTGCATCAGACCATTTGAGCATGTCCCTGCACCAATGGTGTGGATGACAGAGATGTGGCACAGGCTTCATCATATGCACAGGGTGATAATGTTTGCCAGGGGCATAGGTTGCACCAATGGATGACATCTTGAGTGTGGGTAAGGGCCAGTGATATGATTCGACATGTCTGTTCAGTATGCATGTGGGTGTTGTGGTGCCCTACAGATGTCTTTGCTGTGTGCGTGTATGTGTGCACACAGTTCTGCCTTTTATGAGGCCTACACAGGGTATTATTGATAGCTCCAGATTGTACAGACCAGGTTGTACAGCTCACTGTGTCCGGCCACGACCAAGTGACCTGTGCTTGCCAGGGGTTGCACATGCACTACCAGGCAGAGGTACAGCTTGGCTACTGTCTGACGACACATGTCCACTGGAACCGTGTCCCCACTGGGAATGTCCAGGGCCACGTCCACATGGCCTGCTGTGTCCTGGTGTGGACAGCGCAGCACCAGTTGCACTGCTACTGCTACCAGCACTATGGGAGTGGGCATGTGAGGTGGCACGCTCACGTTGACCTGCACTAGGTAGTGTAGCTGGCCTACGTCCACGTGGCCTATGCCTCACTCCTACCAGATGTTCCAGCACAGACAGCTCACGCTCATGGATTGCCATGCCACGGTCAAGGATTCCAACCATTTCACCCAATCGCCTGTCCAGAACATCAGCAATCTGCTGGTGAGCTTTTGCCAATGCCTGGATGTTGTTATTTAGGGTACAGATAGCGACCCTCTGCAGCCTCTGCCCTTCTCTGTTCTGCCATTCAGCACATGCCTGTGCTGCCATTACAGTCTGGAACATGCGTCTGGTGATACCAGCTGCTGCAGTCTGTCCTGCAGGTGCATGTCTGCCAGAGGTCCTCCTACGAGCAGCACCGGCCACATGCCTGTGTGGCACATCTGCAGTCATTACACTGACACCATGGTGTGTAGAAACACATTCTGTAGCCACCACACATTCCTGTTCCACGTTAACAGATGCGGACTGTCCTTCCTCTATGGCCACTGGTGATGCGGTATGTGTTGGCAGCAGAACTGTGTGCGGGGAAGAGGGGGACATAGCTGGGATGGCAACCATTGGCACAGATCCAGCCCCTGACAACCCTGCCTGTACCTCATGCATATGTCCATCACTGCTAGTATCTGTGGGGACACTAACATCAGATGGACCGCAGGAGGGTAATGCACCTACATCACCTGTGAATGCAAAGAAAGACTCTGCATTACAATAGACACACACACAGACACACAGACACACACACACACAGACACACACACACACACACACACACACAGACACACACACACACACACACACACACACACACACACACACAGACACACACACACACACACACACACAGACACACACACACACACACACACACACACACACACACACACACACACACACACACACACACACACACACACACACACACACACACACAGACACACACAGACACACCATGCATGTGATTTGATAGATGGCATGCAGCATGCCTGTGATACAGCAGAGGGCATGCAGCTCAGACATTAATAGTGTTAGTAAGCATACCTCCCAGGGGTGCACACTACAGCAAGCAGGTGTCATATCAGTAGCCATGCAGTTCACACAATCATGGTAGTATGCATGCATCCCCGTGATACACCATGTGGACCACAACAGGATAACAGTACACATGGCTGATGTGACCTTGACATGTAATCTGCTGACGTGTGCATTAACATGCATACATGTCTGACACAATGGAGTCCTGACACATGTACAGCATCGTAATGGGCATCACATTGCTGTGTTGTCTGTATGCCCTACAGATAGAATGCATGTTTAGCAGATGTGCATGAGCATGAAAGGGTAGTGTGAGCCATCTACATTGCTATACAGTGTGAAGTACAGACACTGTGCCATTGCATGGCATCATGAGGCATCTATATTGCTGTACAATGCATAATATGCACATTGCATAGCCATAACTGCATGCATACCCATGACATAACTGTGGATTGTGACCCACGATGCTGAGGTGTATGCACACCAAACCATGCTGTGTCAAGTGACTGGTCACTGGAGGACCTACAGATGACATCCCTGCACAACAACTACAGGATCTTAGCTGCCTGGCAACCATGTCCACACATAGCGGACATGTCAATTCACCATTTCCCACATGACATTGATGTACCACACACACGAGGTGCACAGATAACGGTGATGTCCTACAGCAGCAAGAGAAATGTACAGTATCTGTGGCCTGATGTGGTGTCAATGTCTGTGGAAGCTGTACAGGTGACTACTGTCATGCTATGACACAGTTGTGATGTTCAACAGATCTTATATGGTAGACTTCAGTGACACCTCCACTAGCTGTGCACAGGCTTTTAAGATGTCCAGTGTACCACATCAACTGTATAATCAGTCAACTAAGGCTATAATTGGACCATGTGTGGACAATGTGCAACAGGGTGTATACCCATCACATCTACTGTGTGGCTATGTTTCTCTGGCCATCCCCCATGGCCATGTGTGCACATGTGTTGGCCAAATGTGTGTGATGGCCATCTATCTCACATGTCTGTGTTGTCCCATATGACATACACCCATAGATGTCAGATATGTTACCATCCACAGGGCTATGCAGACAATGGGTTGTATGTTTGGTATGTGGGTAAGGGTCATGGGATAGTGTGACAATATTGCAGCCAGAACACTATGTGTCTGGGACATGTCAGATGGCACATCACAATGTGTGCACCCAATGCAGGGGCATATAACACAATGGTGACACCTGTGGGCTGCCCATATCACAGCTCACTGTGTGGTACTATTTGTGTACCACACATGTTGTTCCAATGCATACTACATATGCCTCCATTGTAGAACACCTCCACCGTTGTATGCACAGCTGACCACACATGTAGCAATGACAACTACTGTGGTTTCAAGTTGGTGTATCATTTCATTTGTATATATTGCACATGGGTGGCCTGTGTGACTGATGGGTGATGCGACCTGTATATCATGACTAGAACGAACATCAAGTGGGCAACTGTTAACTGGCCACATGGCAAATAGATCTATGCTTTAACATGCCTGATACTGATGACAGTCTCACCTGCAACGGACTCATGTCTGTGCGGCATGCCAGAGGTACCTGTATAGGGGTGACACAGCAGTATGAACATTATCCATGACTGTATGACAGCCACAGGGTGCACTGTGCATGTTAACACATTTGCCTGTATAATAGCATATAGTATGCACATGTGTGCATACACAGGGCAGCATACTGCAGTATGCAGCATGTGTGTCCACATACCTTGCATATGTTGTGGAAGCTGCACATGTGTGCATACACAGGGTAGCATACTGTAGTATGCAGCATGTGTGTCCACATACCTTGCATATGTTGTTACTTTACATAATGTACAGTGACACATGCAACTAAATGGGATATAATAGCCATATGTGCAGTACTGACTTACCAGGCAACTCCAGGCTCATTGGTTGGGAGGCACCCACCTCCACGATGGCAGCTAGTGTGTGTGGATGCTGTTCTGAGGGTGTCCCCAGACTGGCCAGTAGCTCCTCCATGTGTGTGAGTGGGGGCTGGGTTTGTGGCCCACCACCTGTTCCACCTTGTTCCCTGGCGAATGCAGTGGCACACTGTTTTGCATGTTGTATCAAGTCCATGCAGTGTCTGCGCACCTGCTGGTAGGTGCAGTTATGGCCACCCACATCGTTCACCCTCCTGCGTAGATCCTGCCACAGGTCATCCCGCTGCTGGGCATGCTGTGGCACATGGCTGAACAACACCTCATAGTTCTCATGGAGGTACGGGATGAGGACATCATCCTCCTGGCGGCTGTACGCTGGAAGGCGTGTATGAGGCATTATCTGTAAGACATAATGATGGTGACAGGTCACAGTTTCAGAGATGTACAGAGACACTGCTGCACATACATTTCTATGACATCTAGTACATCTGCACAGTTATCTTTGGAAATCATCATGACACTGACATGACTGACATGTTTGTGTCACACACATGTAACACCCGTTATGCATTGGATATCATCACCATATAGGTGTGTCACCTCATTACAGTGTTCATACTCCATGTGAATGCTGTCTTGATGTGGGCATGTCTATTTGCCTACACTGGTGTTCTTAGCTATCTGCACATGCCTGGATGTGTCTACGGTAATGCTGTTGACCTTGATGCTGTGTATATGTCACATATCTACACAGACACAGCCTTAATGGACTTGAGCAGTGACAATGCACACATACGTATGGACACCTGTACATGCATGTGTTTTGCCATATACATCTACACAGCACTGTACAGCTGTTCAACATCCTGCCACGGATCGCCTGTGTTGCACATGTGATAGACATGGGACAATGGCTAGTCGGACGTCATTCGCAGGGATGGTTTTCAACCATAGCATGTAAGGGCAAGGTTTCCTAGCTGTAACAGACAGCCATTATGCCACCGCAAGGTGAATCAGTGCCACATTACTGATCCGGACAGTTGATACTACATCTACCATGCGGCCATCACATCATGTATGACTGGGATGACATGTGCAGCTTTGATGGACAGCGTTGCATGGTTTGGCGGGAGTATGTCACAGGGATCTGTCCAGCATGTGGCGATCCTAGTATTAGGACGGTGGCTGTCCATGACATATGTCTTACAGATCAGGATATGGACATGTAGCATGTCCATCATCATGGTGTAGCAAATGTCTTTATGCAAGGTAGACAGCATGCTGCATAGTGGAGGTGAGGATTGTGAAGGCTGGTATCACCCATCCACGCATGGCCATTACCCCTTAAAGGTGATATGTGATCCAATATTGGTCACCCCAGTGCTGTATATGCCTGTCCAATGATCTCTGTGCTCATGGATGGCACCCTGTCATGACATGGGTACCTCGTATGACTACCCAAGGGGCCTGGAGACATCACCAAGGCAGGGAGGTGTACTGCACAGCACCATCCCTTACACAGTGTCCATAATGTTGACCACAGCCTAGGTGGTAGTTAATGGGTACAGGGATGTTCACCTAGCGGTGACAATGCTATCATCCATCAGAATGTGCACATATGTCACACACCTCACCCACACAGCCCATTCTGTATGTTGTTCATAACACTGACACAGCTATTCCTCATAGGTCATGGCCATTCACATCCTTACATACACAGATGCCTAACATTTGTCTGTGTGGTATGGGCTACAATGAGGGTGGAGTACAACACATTAACCCTGTTCTACTGTAGCTGGCACTGGTGTGATATGCACATGTCACTCTGGCACCTTTTGTAGTTGTGAGTCTGTCAACAGGCCACTGGTAGAACACTCCTGTGACATACAAAGGTATTTGTAATCAAACATCAGTACTGTCTTGTACATCTGTACTGCTAACATCTACAGTGATAATGGTTCATGGACATGCACACCATACTCAGCAGGGTTATAGTGCGGTGCCACCCATTATGACTGTCGTCACCACTTGTGGGTTGATATTATCCAACACCCTATCTGTATTGTATGGTCATGCTAGGCACTTGTTCAGAACTTGTGAGCGTGTCATGAGCTACTGATTAATATAGCACCCATTCCACACCATTTCCCACAGGTACACTGGCTGTCCTAAAATTTCCAGCTTGCTTATGGTACAACAGCTGTTGTACACACGTAACGCACATATCCTGTGAGACATGGTTGTATATACAGGCATGTCCAACTGTCACGTACCAGTGCTATTGCCTGTCTATATGATGGATATGTCGTACATGTGGCAATAGAGCAATTGTCTCATGTACACATTCAATGCTCACCTCCTAACATACGACACTACAGCCTGTGGGGGATGCAGTTATGCAGCCCTGCTGGGGGTAATGCTGTCACCAACCCTGACTGCACCTGACAGTCATGTGGGGATGTGTAACATTCGCAACACACCCCACTCATCACATAGTCTCACATGATCTCCACCACAGGCCACACATACGAGAACAACTTGTGCAGTACCTCTCCATACTCTATGTAGGCACCAGAGGCAGCCCCCATCATGGAACACAACATCACCAACTTATAGCCCACAGACTCATGTGTGCCCATCACATACAGCCAATAGGGTGTTATAACATACACAACACACCAGTCATAGGTGACTCTGTAGGCGGTCACACTGCAGTTCCACACAGCAGGCTACACAAGGCGATAGTTGCTTACATCTTGCTGCCGGGTAACTGGTTCTGCAACATAACCTATGCACCCATGCCACACCTCACCAGGTACGATGTGACTGTCATTCTCCATGCTAGTGTGACTGCCCTGAGATGCCACTTCACTGACTATGTGTGCAGGGACATGCAATAGCTCACCAGTCTTGTAGCCCTGAAGGTGGGAGCCTAGCCCTGGGGAGCATTATGCATTCTTCCGGACCCGATACCACTGTACAATGCCTGACTGTGTCACTTCAACAGTTGCCTATGCGTCTGCTGTCATTCCACAGGCATCTGGTATCTGTCTGCTTTGACTGACCTGGTCAAACACAATGCTTTGGCACAGATGACCTGCACCTGTCAGCCCTGGGAGTACAGATCACATGTAAGGCTCTTGCTGCTTCTATACTGCCTGTCTTGCACAGTTTCCAATAACAGTCACCAGCAGAACAGGAACTGGCAAGCAAGACATGGGGTCATGTGACACAATGCTTGCATCTTCCTCTGTGACGCACACAGGCAAGGCACACCTTATAATGCACCACTCCAATATCTCTGCAGTGACTGGGACCTGCCTCTAGGCTCTGCAGAGCACACCTGCAATGACAGGTTATAGACAGACCATACCTTTCAGGCACATACCTGGACCAGCACACCCACAGCTGAGGCGTTCCCATATCCCACTATGTTGTACACACATCCTGGCTAGTTACTTAGCACAATGCATCTGAGGTGCTCCACGTGTAACTAACTGTGTCCGGTACCGTTATACACATTGTAACAAGCTACAGATTCAACAACATGCCCCACGGTTACCAGACCTCATTTGTTGGTGTACTGGACAGTAGGGCTCAGATAGCTACTACTGATGTGTGACTGACACTACCCCACACTTAACTGGGATAGCCACTCATGTACCGAAACATCCATGAGTCATAACCTCGGCTGGATCAACCCATACACACCACCTCCAAGACCAGCATTAACCTTGACATGAACACTACCAACATGTGACTGGTGTTCTACACCTGGGGTTATCCCCTCATTGGTGGATTCCGAACATATGCTAATCAACCTTGTTAGCCACATCCCGGCACCACACCCTTCACGGCATACACAGTACATGAGTACTACAACACCTACTACAGACGTCTTATGACAGTGGTTGTTAACGTCATGACACCCGTGCAGATGGACAATGCACATACAAATGCTGAAACGTACCCCAGTGCACTTCATTAGCACGTACACGACTGCATGGATCATGCTATTCCACACAGAGCCATGATGGTACACACTAGATAACAGACACCACTCTGGTGGTCAAGTTCCATGGACATAATGTACAACAACAGGTGGAGGCTGTTGCACAGTGATGTACAATCCCATGGGTGGGGTAGCTCACTGGTCAGCCTCGGTTGGGCCATGGGATCCCTCATCACATACTCCAAGACTAGCTACGTAAACATTACTGCGACACATTCCGTGGTGTACCACAAGGCATTATGGTGGTATGTCAGTAGTCGATGGCAACACCCACATCTGCTCTCACAAACAACAGTCACTCAGGAACATTACAGACCCAGGTGATGTTGGCAACATGCTGGCGGAGGGATTCAATGGTAACATTACACCCTCTCACTCACTACAGGGCCACAATCCTTGCAGGAACATTGCGGTGTCCCTGCGGTCACACCTACACAGTACTAACCTGCACTCTATATGTCCTGGGACACTGGCCCCATGTCACCTTCCAAAGTCCCAGGCTGTGATGTCCACAAACCTCTGACCGACATGTCTCCCCACTAGGCCACCATATTCAGTAATAGCCTTGTATCGGACATTGTGGCCCCTGAATGGCACACAGCAACATTTATCACACTCCACACAGGTGGCACCACAATGCACAAGTGCGACTATAGTCCTACACACCTGCCTGGACTGTTCTGCATGGCTATGGGGCACATCATCAAGGACGTCATTCACAGAGACATTGTTGGGCTCCAGTCCTTTGATGCCACCCGGGTTGGACTTGTTAGGGCCAGAGCATGGCCCCTACACCTGGTGGACTCCTTTCATACAGTTACCAGGGTAGTTGATGATGGTACAGGAGTCCACACATCCTACATTGTCCTCTCATTGCCTTTCAGCACCGTTCTCCATTCTGGTATTGACAACATACACATCCACCTGCACATCATACTCTATGTCTCAGGATGTTATGCAATGTGTCTCATGGACAGGAAACACACAATGAGGGTAGCATACCATAGTACCTACTGCATTTCAGTTACATTTGGCATACCACAGTCCTCAGTCATTGGGCCCCTCATGTTCAGTATATGCTTCCCTGAGGTACAGGCTAGCACAGAGGGACTTTACCTGCCTAGCTTTACAAACCCCTGCATACAAAGCGCCATGACTGATCCAACAGCTGATACTGACTCCATCCATACGGGTGTCACTGTGCCAGATACCTGATATGAATATCATGGCCTCAAGCTGCATGACACAAGGTCCATGGACATCACCTTTGCATTACACCATTCACCCACTATCACATAGGTGGTAGTCTCCTACATACATGTCACATTGTACATGTTTGTAGTACACATGTATGTCACACCCACTCCTGTGATTACCGTATTGTCACTGTGGCATGGATATCCTTCTACATGGCCACACATATCTGTACTGGGTGTGTAGCTGGTACATAGGCACCCATTGTACCTCTGAACTCAAGACTTCTACACACATTCAAGGGTACACTACCCCATTTAGGGTGTACCTTACACAACAGCTACAGCTTTACATACCACAACATTAACACGCCATGACGTTTATTGAGCTCCGACAGCTAAGGTATGCGGCTGAACTACGGACACCACGTCTGTACACATTTGCATACTACATACTCAGGGGTGATCTCTGCTGAACAGACAGGGCCCATGTCCACAACAATATTAATGGATATACTCCACATAATGCGACATACGCAAATGCCACTGTGAGCAACATGCTCATGGATATGTGCACACACGCAACAATGAGTGGGATGTGCTTGAGGGTTACATTCCCAAACCAGACACTCACCATGCTTTGGAACATGACTCCTATGTACATCACGCAGGGACACTCAGTAGCACTGTTCATGTGATACCTCCCTTGGTGTTTGGGAGACACATGTACGCCAGGGATCACTGCAGTGGCTGTTCTGTGCAGAGGTGCAGGTAACACATGGTTCTGCTGATCACAGGACACTACCCTAGAGAGGTGCCACTGGTGTGAACACTGTAGTTGTGCTTACACATAGACTTGCCAGACTGCATAGTACCCCACTATGAACCTGTGAAGCTATTACATGTCCTTTGTGCATGGCTACTTGCTAGCCCTTCCATTTAGATTAGCTATCATGCTGTTACAATGCCCCATGCCTACAAGCCATATGTATCCTGTTGTTGCACATGGCAATAGACAATACCTTTGGTATGCATGATATGCCTGTTATGCTGTGTAGAATATCTGACATATCTACCTACAATACTATACATTACACATATTTTACATAGTATCCCATAATGCAAAGCATACTTGCACAGCGGGATGACCTTAGACATGTCATTGTCATTATATGCCCATACACATGCCTACTGTGACAGTATATCAACATATACTATCCCCGGCTATGGCACGTACTTGTTGGACATACCCTACCACTGATGGCGGGTTGTATGTAATTGTTCTGTTTAAAGCCCTCATGTAGCATCCCTTGTGGTGTCTGTGATGTGTACCTTGTGGCCCACTGCTGGACACACAGTTTCTACAAGCTTAAGTATGCTCAGCAAGACATCACTACATAAATACCTTTTCCCAAGTTATGCATTGCGGACACTTTTAATTAATGCAAACCAGGCTATACATACAGTAGATAATTAATACAAAACATACTATACATAAACTTACATACTGAGTGTTCTACATACCTTGTTATTGTTATGGACTTTCGTCTCTATCTCTCTCACACTGCTTACACGGGTATTTTGTATGAGCATACGGTTTGAATGCCTGGCAAGTCTTCCTTATATACGTTGATACCTGTAACATGTGGTTTCCTGCCGCCTATTGGTGTTTCTGAGTGACTAATTACTTGCATATCAGCTGTGCAGCTACTCCATTTGCCAATTATGTGGCAACAGTGGGGTATAATTGACTTCTGCACTTGGGCGTTGCCCATTTGCCCTACCTTTGGGGAGACGGCCTGTATTGTGTTTTGTTATGTGTAATTGCAACTGCTATGCATAGAGACAAGTATACTTTGGATTCATGTCCCCCGTGGATTGTGTGTGACAGCTAGAGTATGTGGTACAACATGTGGGTGTACCTGTCATCCCAATGTCTGTTAATGGACTATTAAAAACAAAACCTGTAACATCGCCATTTGTTCCATTATACAACGGCTGCAATTTTGCATGGCGCCTTTAATTGTGTCTCTCACTAGGTATGTTGATGGTTCTGCAGTTGTAATTGACTGACTGGATGTTTGTGCTGTTATTACAGTCTGTTTTGCTATAGTTTCTAGTGTGGGGGATGTTGGTGGGTGTACGTAGCATATACAGGTTTGTGGGGCTTGCATTTCTACATATTCCATATATATGTGTGTGGGTTCCGTCCCTAATTAAAGAGCTATCGGTTAGTAGGCTTATGTTACGGGATTGTACATTGGGCCGTTGTTAATTAGTTTCTATATAGTATGCAGGTGAGGTTGATACTTCCATACCTCCGGAATTGCAGCGATATGTAAAGGGATATGTCTACATGACAGCTATCCCATGTATTTCTGTCCCAGATATTTGCAGTCATTGCGGGTGTGTTGGTAAAAGAACCTCTTTGCCATGGGTTGCCACATTTTCATATGGCCATTGTTGGACACTTCCGAGACACACAGCAGTGTTACAGGCCAACACATAGCCACGGTCAGTACATAGGATAGCACATGCTTTTATCCTCAATACATACCTATTGTTGTGGGACTTTGGCTACTTATCATATTGCATGTAACATTCACGTTTCTTACATACAGGCATAACTATTTATTGCTACTATTACATTATATATGGGACATATTAATGTCCCACGATCTCGGACATTTGCCCTTTGTAATGTTTTATGTCAGGACACACCTGCCCAGGGAGGGGCTGTCCATCCTAATGTGGGACAGGTGGTAACCGTATGCCTACGGCTAGCTATACCCACACCTACCGTAATGATCTACCTCCGAGTTGGCACTAACAGACACATGATGCGGACACACACACACACACACACACACACACACACACACACACACACACACATTACAGTCACACGGGGATGCACATGGCACCCTCAACACACACATACACAGACTACGGCACTCACAAACACAGTTGAACACAGTACCTATGTGGACCGCAACACCGGCAGCGGTGACTAATTATCCATTCATTTCATCATACTATTACTCGCGGTTGCACTGTTCCAGTACTGTGTTCTTTCGGTCTTTCAGCCTCGTTGTTACGCATGTCGGTATGTTACACATTCCATAGTTGGCGGTATCCTAATTATTTGTACCTCCAAGGTGTTATGAATGTCGTTGACCTATCTATATATATTTGCAGATATCGCTGAATCTGTATATATCAACATATATCACTCTATCGCCCTTTCTATCTGTATTATATATATATATGTATATATGTGTACATATATGTATATATATATATATATATATATATATATATATATATATATATATATATATATATATACATATACATATATCTGACGGTGAAAGTGACAGGCAAGCTACACCTCTCATTGTGTACTTGTTGGTGTATACTGTTTCCTGGACTCCGCACGTTTGTGTCTGTACCTGTCACATTACACACCTGCCAGGTTAGGGTTGCCAGCTGTCCCACTCTGCGAGGGACAGTCCCTCTTTGGGCAGTTGTGTCCTGCAAAATATTTGTAAACATGGCAAATGTCCTGTGATTTTAGAACATACTTATTTCCTATAGTTGATGTAATAATCGCATAAAACAATTATTCTGTATCTGAACCAACAAACAGAATAAGTAAGTCAGCATTACAAGAATGAGCTTTTATCTAGGCAAAACAGTGCAGTTCTGCTTTTCGTACTGGCTGGGTGTATGTGTCGGCCTGCAGACATTTGACGTATGTCCCACATTAGTCATTTGAAGAGGTGGCAACCCTACCATAGGTACATCTTGCCTAGCAATAGTGTTAGGTGAATCGATACATGATTGTGCGTTCTACATCTGGCAGTGGTTGTTTTACCCTTCAGAGCAGGTGCTATTAGTACAGGGGTGAATAATGCTGGTTTCACCTGTTCTGGACATCATTGACCGTGATCTGTGCAATATTCGGAGTAGCTTATACCTGTTTCGCGCATATCCATATAGTCATATTTAAACATCGCTTACCAGCAGTGGGCAATGCATATTCCCGGTAACGTGTGCTAAACATGATCTGCTGACCTGCATCCAACATGCATTACTCGTGCCTTCGGGATTACGTTACATCCCTTGCAGGACGTGGGACTGGGAACATGCACGACGGTCACTGCATTTAACATATGGCCATCTGGGATTTGTACACTTGTTATGTCATTTTGTACGTGTAGTATACTACGGCTGTTACTCCATACTGCACTCACATGGGTAACTCAGTTAATTTACATATTGATGAGTCCAGTTAATGGTATGTCCATGTGATGTTTACTGGATGTGCTCCTGCATTGGGTATGTATATCTCATTGAGCCACACACGATACTGTGCTACACCTTCAAATGACCGTGGGTGGAGCATGCTGGGGTGATGAATACCTGTCATGGGTACACCCCATGCCTTGACACAACATCCATGATTATATTATGTGGAGCCCCTCATTAATGCAGCAGGGACTCAGTGCTGAGTGTGTTCAGAACAGTGCTTACACACGTGCTCCCACGATTACCTCTGCTCCTCTATGCGACAGTTGGTTACTCGATGTTGTGGCGACAGCGGACACTGTTTGCCCCATTTGGTGTATGGCCTCTGACAATCGGCCGTGTACCTACCGATGTACCTGGGAACCTATACACACAGCACCACCATATGCTGATAGGCACATGTACTGTTCAGGTGTTGACATTCCGTGTTCCAATAGCTGTTGTGTGTACATTGTTTGAGGGTTGCCTATGTAGGATTCACACAGTGGGCCACCTATACATTACAATTTACAGGTGGTCGTGCTTGTGTGCCATCCATTTTACTGTGTGTGCAGGTGGAGAGGTTTGTCAGTCCATAGGGGCCTACACTGTCAGAGTATGTGCTATACATTCCCTCTTTGCCAAGGCATAGGCATATTGGGCATGCCTCCGTCTGCCTACTGGGGCTGGCACAGTGTGTTCATAGTCTGAATCCCTCTGTGCCTGTGATGGCCTTGGCAATTGCAGTGGGCTATGAGGGCCACCACCATTTTGTCCCTGCTGCAGCTGTTTCCACAGGATCATATTATGTAGCATGGCACATACTATGATGATATAGGCACACGTGCCTGGAGAGAACTGCAAGGCTCCACCACATGTGTCCAAGCACCGGAACCGTGATTTCAGCATCCCGAACACATGCTCTATGATGATACTGGTTTGTGCGTGTGCCTCATTATGGCGTTCTTGCATGGGTGTGTGTGCATTTCTGATGGGAGTCATCATCCACGGCTCCAGTGCATAGCCAGCATCCCCCACAAGGTGGCCATGTGGGATGTCCCCCCTGACAAATACCTGATACAGCTGTGAGGAATGCCAGATATGGGAGTCATGGTAGCTTCCAGGGCTGCCAGCACACACATATCCATGATAATGCCCTGGGCATTGCACACGACCTGGCAGTTGATGGAATGGAATCCCTTGCGGTTTATGTAGCGCCTACCATGCTCACCGGGTGGTGACTTGATTTGTATGCGCGTGCAGTCTATCACACCCAGTACCTCCGGGTAGTGTGCCACACGGTGGAAGTGACGCATATTGCTGGCCAACTCCTCCTGAGTTCGGGGGAAGTATGTATGCTCATTGGCATGTGGTAACATGGCATCCAGGAACTGGTGTAGTACCCTGGATGCTGATGCCTGTGGGATCCCCATTATATCTCCAGTTGGCCTTTGAAAGGTACCTGCGGCTATTATTCACATGCTTACACATACATTCGTGTCCACTGGGATGGGTTCCCCTCTGTTATTTCTGGTTCTCAGGCGTGGCTGGCACAGCTACACTATTTGCTGTAAGATGTCCCTGTCTACCCTGTAATGCTCTACTATCTCCAGATCATGTAGCCCCTGGTAGGTTACCCTTGGTCTGAACACTCTTCTCCTCCTCCGGGGCCTGCGGTGGTTGTCGGCATCATCCTCCACAACACCGTCAGTCTCTAACACATGCTGATGAATCACAGCTATGGCAGCTCCCAACATGTACATTTTAAAAGTTCCCCGTGTGTTTACACCTATGGTGCAGTGTTTGGGAATTCACAGGTGTGTGTAGGCTGCTTTCACACTTTATACTATTGTGCTGTGAACAGAGATGATGTCATAGGGTGTGTATGTACGATCGTAGCTACAGGGTATCTTATGTGTTTTACTACCGGAACTACTATTGTGGTGCCTTTGGTGTTGAATTACATTTGGCTGCCGTGGATTACCTCTTGACCTTCCCTTTTCATTTCTGCACGTTCCACCTACCATTTTCTGGCATGCATCCAGCAGCCTGCTTTCATTTGTACTTTCCTAGACCTGGCGTATCTTGCGTAATGTGTGCTATTGCCAGTCTACTGTCGGTTTGCTTTGCTCTGCTATAACAGATCTCCTATCTTTGCAATCCAATGCCTCCCCTCCTTTCTTTGCATTCCAATGCCTCCCCTATCCTGTTTTGCAGGTTTCTGTGAGCAGACTTGACAGCTGCCGTCGATTGGCCACCGTGAGTTGATTGGTGTTGATTGCTCATTAGTATGCCAATTACCCTACTTCAGCATTTCCTTCTTTTCTTCCCCTGACCTTCCTGTTTGTGCTCTTGTTCATGCCGCGTGCATCCGCTTACTTGGTTTCGGGCACGTTTTCATCCCCGTACACATGCGCTTTTGGCACCATGTGTGCTCTCAACTAAACGATTCTATACCTTCCTCCCCACCCCTGTCCCGCAGCTTTGCTTAGCAACAGCCAGGCCAGATTTGCATTGCTCCAATGTGCTTGCTGCTACGGTGGCACACCCCTCTGCTGATGTCATGTATCTCCTCTGAGCCACTCCTCGGTGTTATAGCGCTGCGCCATATGGTTCAACCTTCATCCGGCGGGATATTTGCGATTCAGTATTATCTGCCTCATTTGCATGACATTGACTACTAATTCATAGTTACCGCGCCAAACACTGTCGCAGGCCCTTAGCAACCCTTGCACCTTGGTTGTGGTGTTCCATGCCTACCATTGTGTATTATGGTGTAAACCTGATTTGTATTATATTGCGATTTTATGACATTTTTATATATTTTCTTTATGTTCCAGTTTGCGCACACATGCCCTGTGGTTGTACTGTGCGTTACTGTGGACATGACATTAAATGTTGTTTTGTAGGTGTTGTGCATCTTTTCTTATGCCATTGGCTGTGTATTTAGCCATTGGCATATGTTAACTTTGTAATACATGAGTCTGGTCCGCTTCCATAGCTCCGATGTTCTGTTTGGGAAAATGTAAACCATGTTTTTTGGTTTACATTTCCGTGGGCTTATGCTACACCTTCACCACTTCATGAATCACTAACTGCCTTCATTTGCATGGTGCGACACTGTGCATGGGGTGATTAGCATACCTATGCCGAGGGCTGCGCAGTTCTGGCGTACACCGGTAGTGCACGTGGTATTGGATCGTACCTGAATCGCTCGATGGCCATATTTGGCGTTATTCTGCCTACGCTACGCCTGCGCCTGGCGCAAGCTTCATGAATGCCAGGGGTAGTCACATTCCTTGAAAAAGATATAAAAAGTAGAACTCATTCTTGCTGGCCTTATTAATTGGCCCTTGAATGTATTCCTTATGCATGACAGGGGGTGGCAAATATTGAAATATAAGAAAGTGTTAGAAAAGGTGGGTTTTCTAAAAGTAAATGACTGGAAACAAGTATATAACTTGTCTTTCGAGATTCAGGACAATTCACTGAAAATACTGGTTTATATCACACTATACTGGAAATATTGCTAGTTGTTTGTTAGTAATTATGAAAATAAGCAATATTTCCATATGTACTTGCAAACTACCGAGTGAGGTGAAATCTTAGAAGTTGTTTAAGAAAATTATCTTTAATCCTTGCACTGTAAGTTGCACATCTTGAGAGATATTCAGTATAATTTGTATTACCAATTATACAATTACACATAGGATTTTGTATTTCTATAAATATCTCAATAAACATGCATTTATAGAGGAATTTCTTGTTGTCATGTGAAAGCATATCTCTGGTTAACAATATGTCTAAGTTGCATTGTTTTCAAGATATGAAAATGTGTTTGTGAAAGTTTATAAAAATATAATTCCAGGTTTGTGTGAATTACAATATATTGTGGTATTTATGGAAAAGAATATGAATGTATTAACTATTATCACTGAAAGGAATATTTCTTACTGATAACATTGCTATTTGTACAGTTTTAATAGCTTTATTGTTCACACAATATTTACATTTGTTTACCTTATGCTATTTAAATGTATTTTTCATTAAATGCTCTGGAATGCAAGATGTATATAGGCTGCTAGAGGTGTTACACTCCACACCACATAGATGTTAATTAGTTAATGCTGCCTGTATTCTCTTTAGCCATGTTGGAAGCTAGAGAAAACTGACATTGCCTAAAAAAGGCATTATGGGGTAGACAAGATTTTGGACAATAAACAGAAGCCTCGGTAGTTGAGATATAGACCATCCCTGGCAAATCAGTTAGGACTGTCTACCACCTCTTCCCAGGTTGGTATTTATTGCAACTCCTTTCAAAAAGACCAGACGATAAGCTAATTTTTGAAGCCAATTATCTTTGCTCATATTTTGGCATCCATCTTAGAGATGGTAGAATACAGCTCAACGCTAGGTTCATTCCTGCCTCATATGCATATTTCAAGACATCCATCATGTCTCTCTTTATACAATCCAGGGAAGTACACTTCATGTCATGTACACCAGCATCTACAATGACTGGATCATATGTGTACTTGTGGTGTAAGGACTTGTACAGCCTGTTGAGTGTTGCATCAGTGTATCTCACTATGGAGTTGCCCATGACTAGGATATTGGACTGTGTGGAGGTTTGCCTTATACACATTTAAACTTAGCCACTGCGGCAAATAGATTTGTGTTTCTTGGTAGGTGCTTCTATGTGTTTCATTATTTGTTTGTTTGTTTGTTTGTGAATCTTGATAGGCAAAATTTCATTTCTTTCCTTAAATGTGCTAATTGGTTTGTCTTGTAATCTTCTTGGCACACTTGATGCTGTTAAACATTTCAGTTGCACATTTGGTAAGCACAACAACGTAGCTCCAATTCAACACACAAAGTTAAGGTTAAGGCTCTAGTAAGGCTTACAGCTGAAATCAAATCCTTTATACACAGGTGAAATCCTGCCTGAAAAACTCTTCTGCAGTACACCCTAAAAAAAGTAGTTGGGAAATGAGAGTAAGGGAACAAGGAGTAGCCATTTGTCATCTGTAGTCGTACAGCCTGGATGGTCCTGGAAGAAGTTAAGCAAAAGGTAAGGACAACATCAATCAACAATGAACAGTAGCACAGGGTTTAAAATTGTTTGCCCTTTATATATCCATTAATGATACTTTTAACAAGAATGTCCACCCCAAGCCCATGTGTAACCAACCAGAATGTACTGTTAAGTGTATCAACCTACAATTATTTCTCCCCAAAAATAAATTTAATGTTTAACAGAACTTAAGTATTGCTGTCAATATTTTACAAGAAGTCTTTAACAATTAAAATATGTAAGCCTACCTGGAAGCTCCTAATGGGACATACTTGTCCTCCCTGAAACAGTGGCACCAATGTCAGTGACATGTTGTGCACTTTCCAGTGAGCTGTCTGAATCCCTGACATGGAACAGGAGACCTTCATTTGGTGACTGTGGTGCATCTGTAGCAGCTCCCTGCCAAGTAGCCATCTGTTTGCAGGCCACTGCAACTGCTCTCCTCTGGGCTGATGAAATCAAGACAGTAGCCCTATGATGCACCTGATCAAATGTCTTGCTCTGGCCATCTACTGCACTTATATCAGCCACTATCTGCTGCCAGATTTGCATTCTGCAAGACATATCCCCATGTCCCCTCTCAATCAGAAAACCATCAGTTTGCCTAAATGCTTCTGCAATGACTTCATTCTTAGGGTCACTGAAGTGTGGGGGGGGGGTTGTGGGGATTGGGACGCCTGGGTGCCATAGTCCTAAGTGAAATAAAACACAAAAGAAGGATAATACACATAAGTATCACATAAATAAGTCTTGCTTCAATATAATACATAAAAGAAAATATTTTACTACTACTTAATGAAGAAACATAAAATAGTTAAGATAGCAAAATGAAAAAAAAAATGTGGTTGTAACATATTATAAACACACACAAAGCAAGGTTGGACCCAAAACAAGGAGAGCAACAATAGGAAATCTTGTTTGTGCCAAAACAGAAATGCAGCTTGGCTCCCTCACCCTAAAACAACAGGCAAATTATACATTTTGCTAACAAACCATCAGTGAAATGCTAAAAATGTATCAAATAAACTATCCCTTAAACAAGTGTACACATTTACCACAGAACATTCCATTTTGTATCTCACTCCTCTAACTCCCCCATGGTGCCATTTTGAAACAGTTATTTTTGGCCTGCTCGTGATGAGGAAACTCTTCCCAGTCTCTTTTCAGTGTTAGAAAAGGTGGGTTTTCTAAAAGTAAATGACTGGAAACAAGTATGTAATTTGTCTTTCAAGATTCAGGACAATTCACTGAAAATACTGGTTTATATCACACTATACTGGAAATGTTGCTAGTTGTTTGTTAGTAATTATGAAAATAAGCAATATTTCCATATGTACTTGCAAACTACCGAGTGAGGTGAAACCTTATAAGTTGTTTAAGAAAACTATCTGCCTGCAATTGTTTAAGCTATTCTCAAATATTTATTGGTGGATCAATAGGCATTTTATACTTTCCAACTGAAATACTTAAATAACTGTATGTAGTCTAGGGAACTAACTGATGTAGTGACTGCTTTTACTACAGAAACTGTTGGCTGTTACATGTGCTGTTATGCTTACAATGGTCTAAGGGGCTAACTGAAGCAATGACTGATTTTACTACATAAACTGTTTGCTGTTAAATATGCTGTTATGCTTACAATGGATTTTGGATGGAGACTCATTTAATGCTCCTTAACGATTTTGACTTTTTTTTTGTACTTACCTACAGTATCCTTTCCCTAGTTATTTGTAGAAACTGCAACTGCACATATTCCATTTACTAAAGCAGTGTTTAAGTTGACAGAAAAAGAAACGCTTGTTCCCTATTGGCAACTGGCAAGCTTCTTTGGCCTCTATTGATCAGTGCTATTCTGTATTGCTTAATATTACAGTTCTGCATAAGTGTGTGTGTTCTGTGTTATCTTCAAATGTGTTCTAGCCAATTATTGCACTGTTATTTTGAGAAATTATGACTGCCTAAGTATGTGTTTTACTATTATATGACTTCTGCTATCTAATCCACTACAAGCCCTGAGGTCAGTGGTCTGTACATTACGATCTGTTGAACTTCTGTCTCTCTCAGTCATTGCACACTAACTCAAACAAAAAAAGCCTTGTATGAAGAAAGTGTCCCAGACACGAAACCAAATCCAATTACACAAGGTTTATTTAGTGCTTTCGTCAGCTTGTATCACAAGACTTCTTCAGAATAAAACATACAAGCATACAAAACCTACACATTTAAAAAAACATTAATTGGCCACATGACCAAATCTCCACCAATAAAACATCATTTAAAATTATTCAATCAATTAGTCTCCTAGTAACAAAGTAAAGTGCGAAACACAATGTGAATGCAGCCTTAAAAAAGTAGCTATACTACAAGTGTCATTAAGCCCAGGTGAAACCTGGGCATTCAACATTATCTGCCAAAGAAGTTCTCTAAACTCAACCATATATGCCCAGGGCCCTCCTCGAATGTCTTTTTAACCCCTTCTAAAACAAAAAAAAACTAAAAGTATGTGTAGGGTACTTTTCCATATGTTTATAAAGGGCATTGTTACCATTTTTATTTTTCATGTCCCTAATATGTTTGTAGATTCTTTCTTTAAATCTACCTGTAGTTCTCCTTATATAAAATCCAGGGCACTGGGAGCAAATGGCGGCATATATCACCCCAATAGAGTTACAACTGAAAAGCCTATTAGGTTGTATGGTACAGGAATTAATTCTGACATGCTCTTTGTTTAAAATATAACAACATTGTGTACAAAAATCACATTTCTCCATACCTATCCACCCTTTACTTAATTAGCTCTCCTCTTTCCATTCTAACATGTTTTTAATAGTACATCCAGTCTTGTATACGATATTGGGCTTATATCCAAGTTTTTCTATTAATCCATCATGTACTTGAAGCAACTGCCAGTTCCTATTTAAAATACCCTGGATCATGTAAGAATCTATGGAAAACTTAGTGGTAAAGGAACACTGATAATTATTTGTAGTATTGGATTTTAAAAATCCATTGTTGTTGGAATGTACCTTGTGCCTGTAACAGGGTTATAAATAACCCTCCATCCTCTTAGTAACTATTTCATCTTTCACCTTTTCTATTAAGGGACCTGGATACCCCCTTGAAATAAACATGAGAATGGAACACTGGGCAAAAAAATCCAAGTCTCTGGTAATCATTCATGCTATTCAGACAGATTACCCTTTAACAACACCCTTCTTAACATGATTAGGGTGACAGCTGTCATAATACAGTAGACTATTGCAATAAATGGGCTTCCTGTATATGTTGGTTATATATTGTTTACTCTCCAAATCTTTGCAAATATCAACATTTAAATAGTTAATCTTGTTGAAATTGCATGTGTGCGTGAACTTCAAAAATGTAGTGGTCTCATTAATATACATCAACACTGATGAATACTAGGTTCATCCCCCATGCACACAAAAATTAAATCATCAAGATATCATAGATGTAGTCTCCAATTACTCTTGAAAGGGGAAGAGAGTAAATACTTCCTCTCCCACATTAGCATAATAATATTAGCAAATATGGGGGCACAAACCACCCCCATGGCTACACCAGTCTTGTGCAAGAAATACTGTCCCTCGAAATATACAAAATTATTTCTTAAAATTATCTCCATAAAATGAACCATCACTCCCACCTCATCATTCAAAAATAACTTGGAGTCAAATAAGAACTCTTCAACATCCCTAAGAAGAAAGTATTGATTATGTTCTTTGGTTTTTGAACATTAAAGGCTCCCTTGAAAGTGAGCTTAAGGTGGTTAACATCTTACTGGATATTGTTTTAACAAAAAAAAATTTTTTTTTTGATGATCAACTATATTTACAAAAAATTGGGGTGGCAATGTGGTCCCCATGTGGGGCCAGCTTTGCCAACTCAGTGATGTCTCTATGGGAAAGAGTGTATATTCTTACACAAAGTCACGTAACAGACAAATTTATTCTTTATATACATTTTCTAGATGATATTCTTATTTTATACAAGGGTAGTTTGGATGAAGCAGGAAGGTTTGTTGAGTACTTAAACCAAACTACCGCATTCCTAAGGTTCACATACACATTTAACACAGAAGCTATAGAATCTTTGGATATTGAAGTATTTAAAGATCCAACTCGGAAGAGACCAGCAGCCAGGATTCACAGGAAAGATACATTTTCAAATATGTATTTACACTTCAGTAGTTCCCACCCTTTTCATCAGAAGAAATCTATAATAAAAGGACAGTTAGTCCAAGCAGCGAGGATGGTAACTATTGATAGTGAATTTACAGTAGAATTTAATAAGATAGCTGAAATGTTCCTTGCTAGAGTTTATCTGAGGGAACTTATCAATGAAATGATGGATGAAGTGACGTATAAAAGGTCCAATGGTTTTTACATCCCACTACAAGGTACAATTTAACCATGCAATAAGATGGATATTACTCAAAAGGTGAATAGGTCATCGTTATCATTCATTTTAACATATGGTCCCAAAAGTGGACAAATCATTTCAGTTATAAAGAAGAACTGAAATTTGTTAAGAAACAACTTGGAATTACACACCTTGTTGGGCCCACATCCCACGTTTACTTTTAAGAGAGGCATGAACTTAAAACATTTAGTAGAAATGAAACAGCATAATGTTATCAAGAATCCTGGGATGAGTAAATGCAAATCTTACAATTTTTGTAAACATATGAATATAGGGTACACATTTAATATTAGGGATTGTAGTTATAAGACCTTGTGAGGCAAGTACAATTGCAACACAACCTATGTAATATACCTTGCTCAATATAAATTATGTCCCACATTCTACGTTGGGAATACTGATTGTAGATTACGAGAACAGGTATATGACCACTTTACTAAATTAGGAAAGATAAGGGTGAAAATGCATTAGCTGCCCTCATCAAAACTAATCCCACACACAGTTTTATGTTTAGAGTAATTGATCATGTGGCCGGATAGGTAAGGGGTGGTCTGAGATCTTTATTATTAGAAAAAAGAGAACTGATGTGGCAGATCTGTTTAGATGCTTGTCATTACCCTGGTATTAATGAAAGTGGCTCTATACAATGTTTACTGAAACCTAAAAGTTTAAACTGATAATTAATTTATATAGTCATCATTTGCCACGTTAAGGTGCCCTGCTCTATATTGTTGTTGTTTATTAACAACATAGGTCAATATACATATTTGTATAATTTTAATACATCTAAGTGTGAACATAAATAGTGAATGTAAGGTTGAATGTTGTTAGTTGGAGTTTGTAGAATTTAAATTATATGTATTTATTTTTTCTTTTAAAAAAAAACTTCACTGTTTACTTTTCATTACTAAACATTGATTGTTTACTGTTTTATTATTTCATATGTTTGTAGTTGATGCATTTATTTAATACTGGTGACGAATTTTAGGCTTATAGATTTAAGAATTTATTTGAATTTATTTGATTGATTAATTGATTGTGTAGTGAATAATTGAGTAAATAGGGGGCATAGAGGGAAGTGTATTTTAGTATAAAAGTTACTTTGTACCTGCTGTTATTTGTCTGAAGAAGTATGGTTATTGAACCAGATGAACAGCGCTTAACCTTACAGTGTGGTACCATGGGTTTGTTCATTAAAGAGCTGAATAGCTGAAGATTTCCTGGTGTCTTAGGTGCTTTTGTCCTGCATTTTTGTTGTTTCAACAGTTTGTGGTGTTGGTTTGGTTTTGTATTATGTTGTAGTATAGCAAATTAGAAGGGAACATGACTAAGGTTACAACAGGCAGTCATGAAGCACATAATGGCATGTTTGCCATTTTGTTCTCCTGAGTGTGATCTTGGAGTTGATATATTTAAGTAGCAGGGGGTATGGGGGGTGCAGGAGGATTTGTCCCCCTGCTTATAGTTAAAGAGTAATATGTTTCTGTATGTACTTGTGCTGTAATATAGTAAATGTTGGTATCCTGTGTGTTTTCAATATTATGAGATTCAGTATTTTGAACTTTCAAGATTTTTGTCTCAGTATTTTGGGCTTCAGGATTTTGGGCTTTCAGGATTTAGAAGTGAACTCATATATACACATATACATACATATATATATATATATATATATATATATTTATGTATATGTATGTTTATGTGTGTGTGTGTGTGTCTGTGTGTATCTGTGTGTGTGTGCGTGCACGTGGATCCCTATCATATGATAGAAACCTCATTTGACTGAAACTCATTTGACTGAGTCCATAACACTGAAATTTCAAAAAATTTCAAAAGACTGAAGTCACTTGAATGAAACCCTTAAGACTGAAACCCATAATACTCAATTTTAACATATTAAATTTTAAACTGGGCCATATAAAACCATTCTAGATGGGGGGGGGCTACACTCCCACACCCCCAGCTATATATACTAACTCCAGGATTGCACTACAATGGGGGAAAGGGCATGGTAGTGGCAGCATGTAGACTACTGTAAGGTACGTGAAAGGTATATGCCCATT
The DNA here is from genome assembly GCF_019279795.1 of Protopterus annectens. Lineage (NCBI taxonomy): Eukaryota > Metazoa > Chordata > Ceratodontiformes > Protopteridae > Protopterus > Protopterus annectens. The sequence goes on along the minus strand of NC_056728.1, from coordinate 1,045,622,683 downwards.
TCCCCACTGTAGTGCAATCCTGGAGTTAGTATATATAGTTAGGGGGTGGGGGGAGGCATAGCCCCCACCTAGTCTGGTTTTATTTGGTCCAGTTTACAATTTAGTATGTTGAAATTCAGTATTATGAGTTTCAGTCTTATGGGTTTCAGTCAAGTGACTTTTCAGTCTTTTGAAATTTCAGTCTTATGGTTTCAATCAAATGCATTTCAATCAAATGAAGTTTCCATCATATGTTATGGATCCATGTGTGCATATGTATCTATTATAAACTAATATTTCAATTTTTATAGTAAAGGGCAGCAAAATGTAATTTACTGGTCTGTTTTTTTTTTACTTCAAGTGAGAAGAACATCATAGTGGAAACTCAATACATTTTAAAACTATATAGTTAAAATCAAAACATTTTAGTAAATGCCATAAAATTATATTATCACTTTTATTAAAGTGATTTGATTTTAACTTTGGAAGTTATTTTTTTCTATTAGTGGAAATTTGTACACATTTGTTTTATAAAAACTTCAAGACACGCACACATACTCCCCCAGATTCAGCAATCCTCCGTGTAAGACTAAATAAGTCTTACACGGAAGCTGCAGTTGAACGGTATGACATCAGCATGCAATGCATATTCGTGAGGGCATGCTGACTCATACTCTAGTCTAACACGGTCCATGTAGGAAAGTAGGGGGCGTGTCCGATTGCCGAGTACTGCAAAGGGACACGGCCCCAGAAGAGTTAGAGTCCTGATAGTAAACACCCACGAGCAAGTCCGCCGAAATGTCAAGAAACACAACACCACACATCCCCACAGACTAAACCCTAGTGAAAGTGTTTAAAAAGTAAAATTAACCGTTCCAATTTTTTGTTATAATTTCCAGTATGTTCGCCCGCATTTGTGCTCATTTGCGCAAGTATGCCCTTCGCTCAACCACAGTTAGCAGATATGACATTGAAAAGCATGTAAGATCTACATATGCAAATTAAGCAAAATAGCAATAGCGTAGCGGTAGAGACGTCGCCCAAAGAATAGGTAGTCACGGTTTGAGCCCCACAACATCCCCCTTCATTTTTCTTTAAATAAGTATGAAACAATTCCCTGATATATATACATTTAATTTAAGTAAAATGTAATGAAATGGCCCATGTATTTCTGAACAAAACCTATATTATGTATATATAAAAAGGATCATAATTGCCCGTAGGTTAGCAGCAGTTTACCCAGCTTAAAATGAGTGCCTGTAGCCAAACAGCTCTGAACCCAGCTTAATATGACTGCACATAACTAAATAACGCTTTACCCAGCGTAAGCCGTTTGCGCAGAGCTGCGCAGTGTGCCAACCAGCTTACCGTCGGGCAATGTTGGGCAACGTGTAGCAAAGTCATCTTTACACAGACACACCTCCTAGCCTGTCTAGACAGTAATAAAATAAAAAAGCAATGACAAGGGTTGAACCCAGGATACTGTGCACCATAGTCAAAGCACTGAACCAGTGAGCCATGACACTTGTACCTAGAAATCCAGTATTACCATACATATAGAAATGAATGAAAATATAACCATGACAAAGCAGGTTTGCTCTTAGCTGAGAAATTTCCAAAACGGCCAATCACAAATAAGTGCGAGAAAACCGGCATATATAAGCTCCATAGGCGGGAATACACACCATAACTGAGTGTAGTACCCATTTGCAGTCAGGATGGCAGGTGTCGGAGAGGGAAATCACTTTAGAGTGCAAAGGTGGGGCATTGAGGAGTCCAAATATATGGTTTGGCTCCTAGTCCATCATCATGAAGGCCGACTCATGCAGGGCCAGGTTCCATGGGGTGCGTATAAGGCAGAGGCGTAGAACCAGTTGGCACATGATTTCACCATTGCCACAGGCATTCCAAGGACTGGTGAACAGGTCCATCACCACCATGTGGACCTGAAGCGAAGAAAGGAGGACCAACTGAACCGATGGATCCGGGAGGCCCGTCAAATGCCCAATGCCCCACTACTGAGTAAGTATACATGTAATTAAGTATGTAAAAAATGCTATCCTAGCCTATAGTATGGATAGGTATGTTCCAATATCCCTTCATTTATATTATAGCTGCAGGTGTTCGTTCCGCGAATCGGCAAGCCTATGCTGATAGGCTGGTAAGGCTGCGCCACCAGGCAGGTTAGTAATTATTCAGCTGGTATTATTATAGAATATAAGTGAGACAGCCTGTAAATGAGTTCAGTGTTGTAACCTAGTAATAAAGGTCAAATAAGCCTAGAATAAAGCTTCTGCTAGAATTCTAAGATCAGATAAGTGATGCAGCCTGAAAAGGAGTATTGTAATCCATTAATAAAGAGTAAACATGTCTCAAATAGAGTACCCACCTGTATTGCAATATCAGATAACTGCTTCAGCCTGAAAATGAGTGCTCTAATCTATCAATAAAGGACAAACAAGTATTGAATACATCCTTGTATATACTGTCATATGAAATAAGTGAGTCAGCTGGAAAGGATTTTTGTAACCCAGTAATAAATGTTAGTAAAGCCTAGAATTAATTACCATCCTGAAATGTAAATATAAAATAAGTGAGAGAGTGTGAGAAAGACCTTGAAGTCTGTAATAAAGGTATACTGCATGCACGACATAATGAAATGAATGAGACAGCCACAACCAAAGAGTAAAATGTTTTAATAAAGTACAATAACTGGACTGTGTCCGTCCCACATTTCGAATATGTTGTTGTACCCTTGCATTATGGAGATAGTATGGTTGTATGAAATGCTGAACATCCACAGTTGTCTAGGCCCATATAAACTGGCTGATGGGAATGCCAGTATGTCAGAAGAATATTTATAGTCCTCAACTGTGTCATGTATAGTATTTACCTGTTAATCCGGTATATGAGCAGCTTGTGCTTGTGATCCCACAAATGTCAGTGTGCTGCTAGAACTGTACGTAACTGTTCAAATGTAGCAGGATGAATACAAATGGAATGTATATTAATGTAGAAGTAACATCTCCATCACCAACATTTGTAAGGTTACATACAGGAAACTGTACTAATACATGTAGGGGATATATATCTGCATCTAGTAGGAATGTATAGTATACGTATAGGTATTTTAAGTTGTTAATGTAATATTTTATCACCCTACCTTATGTTCACAAATTATGCCATTCCACACCAAACTGGGTATGTGTATTCACAATTAATTCCTATGGACATTTGTCCTGTTGGTTTATACATATCTGCATGTACATTGATGCATGTTCCCTGTTCACATATCCAAACCTGATGGCCTGTTGCCACCAATCAACCCTGCATGCTGTTGGAATGTCCACTGTTGTCCTAAATATGCATGTGTTATACTTGCTGTTCAACTTTTGGAATCCATGTGTGTTTGGTGAATGGGAATACTAATGCATGCTGTTACAACTAATTTGGAATGGTGTTGTTTGTTACTAACCCAAAATGCCATTAAATACTGCTAAACATAGGACAACTGGGAAGGCGGGTGCCAGCGGACCCACCTCTCCCACCTCAGCTGGCGAGTGCACCTGGCACCAGTGCCCAGACCGGGACCTCCTCCTCCGGTGGCCCTGTGCCACCTTCAGGTGGAAGCGCTGCAGGGGATGGGGCTCGCCCCCCCTCTGCAAGCATGGCCGGAGGAGAGCCTCCACTCACCCTCCAAAGGGTCCGGTCTGTGGTGCGTAGTGAGATCAGGCGTTCCGTGACTGATCCCCTATGCCAGCTCAAGGCAAGAGTGGCGCAACTCACGGGTGTGCCTGCCCATCCTATCCAGCCCCCAGCACAGCCCCGGCCTGGGCTGTGAAGGCGCAGTAGTAACTGCCCATGGGTGGGGATCTCAGTTCCACTGTTGCCATCTGTGGGCTCACGGGCTTGCGATATCCAAACATCCATCCCTGTCAATTGTGTTTACCCCCCACATGTGTCATACTCCGCCCCTGTATGCGTCTTGTTTGTCTTGTCTGTTAACCTCCCCAACCTACCTCCCCAAATATACCTACTTCCTATACCTCACATTCCACTCTCACCTGAAAAAAAAAAGGGCAGTCTGTTCCCACAAAAAAATTATGCCCCATACATAGTTGCCCATTTCACACACATGTCTGCTGGACATGAAAACTGATAATTACAATTTCTCTACAACATACTTTGCTGTCCTCACTCCTCTCACAGGGGTGGAAGGTTTCAAATCTCACTCTAAATTTCTAACATATGCACAGCTGTTGCTGGTAAAGAATTGGGCAGCTATGGGCCTTCCCTACATCCTTCCTGCACATCCCGAGCTTGTTTTCCTACTGTCCTGCCCATTTTGTGCCCCCCTTTTCACCACTTTCCTATTTCCCCATTTTCTTTTCTTTAAAAGAAAATAGCGCGGGTGTTAGCGGGAGTAAGCACTTTTAAGCAGTTGTAAGGGTGTGTGCGCTTGTATGCGCTTAGCTAAGCGTTGATAAGCGTAGCTAAGCATCGCATAAACCTGTGCAAACCCACTTGCAACTGCTTAAAAGTGCCTTAGTCACTCTGTATGACAAGGCCTGTAGTCTGCTCATCAGCAAAAAAAATATCCTTGTCAGTCTCAAGCCCCACACCTTGGACTCACCAGTCTGCATAACATACCACTAGGCCACAGCAGATACACAATAACTTGGTGCTGCAAGAAATATAACATGCATTAAAAGGAGTGAATGTAAAGGGAAAATATGAAAGCCAGAGCAATACATTTCAAGACAGAAATATAACATGCATTAAAAGGAGTGAATGTAAAGGGGAAATACAAAAGCCAGAGCAATACATTTCAATAAAGAAATGTAACATGCATTACAAAGAGTGAATGTAAAGGGAAACTACGAAAGCTAGAGCAATACATTTGACGACAGACAGAAATATAACATGCATTAAAAGGAGTGAATGTAAAGGGGAAATACTAAAGCCAGAGCAATACATTTCAAGAAAGAAATGTAACATGCATTACAAGGAGTGAATGTAAAGGGAAACTACGAAAGCCAGAGCAATACATTTGAAGACAGACAGAAATATAACATGCATTACAAGGAGTGAATGTGAAGGGAATATAGGAAAGCCAGAGCAATACATTAGAATAACCACTGTTGTATGCTAGTTAATTTCCTAATTCCAAAACAAAGTACATACCCCCAGGTATCCAGTGTTAGCATTAGGATGTGTGAGTAAACTGACACACTGAGAAGAGTGTACTGGAAAAAGCAACAGTCAGGTTTCAGTACAACATGCATTTCACTGTCTACAACCCAGCTTCAGATATGAGACATATACCAACCTTCTGACTCACACAACAGTGTCCACAGCAAACAAGCATGGTTCCCACCTTGCAAAACTGAAAGGCCTACGCCTACCTAACCTATCATTTTATAGCAGTGTCCTGAAATCACACTGAGAACTGCAATTAACACACAGCAGGCTGCATGCAATTACTAAATGGTGGGCACCAATTGGTGCAGAGGCCATCACATGCACATGTGCAGATACCTACAAAAGCAGCCTGTACTTGCTGTCCACACATCAATTATATCATTGCAGCATATGGAGAGAGAGAGAGCAAGCAAGCAAGCAAGTGAGAGAGACAGACAAAAAAACAAACAAACAAACAAACAGAGGTGTTTGTAGACACCAAAAAAAAATATTTAAAAAGAAAAAAAACATCAACAGTTACAACAGACAGAGGTAAGAAATACAAAGGTAAGGTATGTAACAGACATGTATTTGGTGGGATGCGAATGATGTGTATGAAGGGTATTGTACATACTGTGAACCCTCCATATGTGTGCGCAGTCCATATCTATACGTAAATGCAGATGTGCATAGGGCAAGGTACATACTGCAACTGTTAGTGAAGGCTAGACATATATATGTAGTTGAAGGTTGCTATGTCCACATATTTATGTAGGTTGTAGTGTATGGCATTGAAAACAACAAGCAGTGCAGGTATATGTCATGTGGTGGTTAAATGCTGTGGGACTGAGGCAGTGAGGCCTGCTACAGCTATATGGCCTGAGGACAGCAAAATGCATTCTACACAACACTGTGCAATATTTTTACAAAATTGTATCGTCTTACAACTGTTTAATGATTCATATTCCCAACATGAAAGGTGGTCAGTATATGTGCCTATATGTGCATGTATATGTACAGTAATGGATGTTTACAAGTATGTGTATATATACCTGTATATATGTATATACATATATATATATATATATATATATATATATATATATATATATATATATATATATATATATATATATATATATATATATATATATATATATATATATATATATATATATATATATATATATATATATATATATATATATATATATATATATATATATATATATATATATATATATATATATATACACACAGAGAGAGTGAGAGAGGGAGACACGGGGTCAGACGTACTGCAACAGGGGCCTGGTGACCAACACATTGACTGAACACCAGTGTTGATACTGCAGTACCACACCCCATTCCAAAACACTTTACACACTAACTACCAGATAGGTGGTTGCCTGCCCAACACTGAAGGTGTCAGAAGGGAACATGGGACATGGTGTACAGTAGCCTCCCCTCTGATAATCACAGTTCCACACTAGTCTTGTAATCCCTCTACGTGGTACGTGTCATCACAAAAGGTGTGCCATCTAGGGAAATATAGGTCAGTGTACCCCCTACTCCTCACAATGCCCCATGTGGTATGTACCTCACATGACAACCACAGCAAGTGGAAAGGCCACAGACATACCTAACAAAGAGTGACACTGCCCCAAACACATGCCCTATGCAGACTGACTCACAAAACCACAGCTAGAGTGCATTGCATACATCATACACAGAGGTTACTACTGCCAGACATATAGAGGTATGTCACACCCATAGCAGTCGGCCAACCACCATGACAACACCTCACAATCCCTCTGGGCTACATGACCTAGGGCCCTAATCCATGTCAATGCACTGAACAGCACATGCTGGAGGTACAGGTTCCTATACACAAATATGCCATACTCTGGACTAAACTATCTAGCATTAATAAACATGGCTCATCATTAGTAGATGTCATACATACCCCTGATGAATGTTATGGAGATAGGTAATATGCCCTGTGAGTCATGTCTGTGTATCCGTTTGACAGGAGCAAGTGTAATCACATTACATGTGTGTCAAATGGCAGGGTAGCATATGGCTAGGCTGCTGTAGGCCCCGGCCCAATAGTGTAGTACCTACCTATGACACAATGCGCACACACATGTACTCAGTGCAATACCAGCTATGTGAGGTGGAATGAGTGTGATACTGACTGTGTGCAAGGTCTGTAAAGGTGTGATAGCTTAGCATGAGGTTGAGGTTGTGTCTGTCATGGTAGTTTGTGTCCTAGTTGTGAGGGCAGAGAAAGATGTGTCAGTTATTGGGATGCAGACATAGTAGGATGGCATATGTTGTGACATAGTACCTTGTGTACGACTGTGGTGTCCCATTGTAGGCTGTAGCAGTACATGTATGCTCAGTAAGTGGCACTGCTGGTGAATCCAGGTCACATATGAACTGTTGTACTACCTGAAGCTGTAGGCCTAAACACCACAGTATGGTATATGTTCACATTCCCTGGTATCACTGTCTTGTGTGTTTCCTGTAGTCTGCACAGATTACATTCCTCAGGCATAGGTATCTGTAAGTAGGGGCACACAGTACTATAAGGTACACAGGTAATGCTCATCTGTGTTGGCATACATTTGCGTGTTGTATGTTTGACTAATGTGTGTGTAATGATGCCTGTACCATGGCCGCAATCACATGTGTGTTACAGGGTATGTTTGTGTACCTAGCAACATGTATACCCTGTTACAGCAGTATGCCAGCTATATTAACAACTGTGCACATATGTTAGGTAGGGGTATGGCATCAAAGACTAGGGTGGTTTACTGTTAATACTGTAACTGTACATTACATTCATTGGATTGGATGACAATATCCGTCATGCATTAGCTTGATATATACCCCAGTGTGAGGTTATGCATTGTATCCCATACAGTGTGTCAAGTACTGGTGCATACTGGTTTGTTGTATGGAGTGCGGCAGCCACTGTCAGGCAGTTGTGGGCTGAGCACTGATAAGTGGTATTGAAGATGTGTATCCTCTGATAGACAGACAGATGCTATATCTGGCAGTTAAGTGATATCTGTACTTCATAATTTTAAGTGTGCCACATGACTTGCTCACACATATTGTTTAATTGTCTTCCAGGGTTATGGCTCATCGCCGCAATCCTGTGTATACAGTTGCAGAGGAGCAGGTCATACAGGCCAGCCTGTATCAAAATTATGCATGGCTTTTTTCCAGGGCCAGCCAGCACCAGCATGAGCGCACTGCACTGTGGCAAGATCTTGTTCACTGGGTAAATAACATAGGCATGCATAACCGGACATATGAGCAGGTACACCATCACTGCAGTGATTTAATCAGACATGTCCGGCAGCGTGCATCTGATATCCATAGGCAACAGCTTGCCACAGGTGGTGGTGCGCCCATACACCCCCCCCCTCACCAGAATGGAGGAGCTGCTCCTAAGCATGGTGGATCCTGGCCTACAGCAGCAGCAACATCATGCATGTGTCATCATGGAGGTCGTAGCTACCCAGCAGGACGACATTGAGCGTGCAGGCAATATGCCCTAGCTGTAGACTACTGTTACCTGCATTGTTAGAATATGCTTATGTGAGATGTGTACTGTGTGTTTAGCAGTTGTGCTGCCTCTTGTGTGCAATACTGATATTTGGAATAGTATTTCCACACCTGTGACTGTTGAGTGTTGTTCCACTGTAGATTAGTGCACTCACTCACGACAGCAATTCCACAGTTGTGGCCACTGATAAACTGTGTCATATTCTTGTAGGTCCCTCTGGTGTGACAGCAGGGCAGACGGTACATGCTGGTGAGTGTGTTAACACTTTCATAATGGTAATGAAATGTTTATGTCATAGGTGAGGTGTAGGCCATGTACACGTAACACACCTGTGCATAATGCATGCTGTCCACGTTTGCTGTGAGACATTAATCATCACATTAAAGTCAGTAGCTGCCTCAAGCACATACACTGCACAGTGCAGCAGACACAAGTGTGGCAGCACTGTACTGCACCTTAGATATGCATAGTTGCTACAGCTGTACACAACAGAACACGTTTATCATATGCAGTACATGAAAACATGCTATACTCATAGCAGTCATTGCTTTGCACCTCAATGTTGTGCGTGTGCAAACATATGCACCTATACACAATATGCATAGCATGTTGTGTGTGTGCTTACATATGCCAGTATACACAATATGCACAGCAGTTACCATCCAAACAAAGTGTCACATATATGTCCTGGAATGCTAGTGGGTGTATAGGTCACTTGACACACATTGGGTTGTGTCCATGTACAAATTGTTTTCCAGGGTGTAGCCAATCACTGAACAATGACACAGTTGCAACAAAGCCATGTATACTGCCATTACATTGGGGTGTCTACACTAGAACTGTATGGTCTTGTACAACACATATTCTGCATGCTGACACGTGTGTGGTGACTGTTTACCTTGTGATACTGACACCCATCTTCACCCACTATAGAGTATGTGTTGGATTGCTGGTGTGTGTGTATGTGCTGTAGTGAGGAGTGTATTACTGTGCATGTGTGCATGTGTTCATGTGTGCATGTGTGCATGTGTGCATGTGTGCATGTGTTCATGTGTAGACCGTAAAGTGTGTTTCCTGTCTTCTTCTCACAGGTGCTGCGTTACGGTTGGCCGAATGCAGCAGGGAACCTGAAGCCACTGCCATGAATAGTGCTGATGATGAGACATGTATATTGACACAGGGAGGTTTGACAGGGTCTGTCGTTGGTCCACCAATCGACAGTACACAGCATTCAACCCCATCTATGCGCACACTCATACTGCCAATACATCCCTCACCACCAATGGCCATAGGCGAGGGACAGCATACAGTTGGCACTGACCAGGAGAGTGTGGTACCTATGGCACTTGCATCACCTCACAGCAGCCATAGCCATATTCCTGGAATAGTACCACACAGGCGGAGGTCCAGGGGTTCTCAGGGGAGCACTGCTGGTCATATTGCCTCTGGCAGGCGTGCCCTCACTGGTCTCACGGCATCCAGTATGTTCCGGGCTGTAATGCAGGTTCAGGCACGTATGGAACGGTACACCAGGCAGGGACTTAGGATGCAGAGGGCACATTACACCACTATCAATGACAGCATCCGTGACCTTGCCGGTGCCATTGGGACTTACACCGAGGTCATTGGTAGACGTTGGGGGGAGACAATAGATGCCCTCCTCAATATGTCATCCATGAGCCAGGACCATGCGAGACTGTTGCGACGTCGACGTGGATGCATGCCAGCAACAGCAACAGCTGGCAGTGGTCGCGGACGGCCCCTGGGTCACAGCCACACTCATAGTGGCAGTACCAGCCCCAGCAATGCTGGGGCTGGCCTGCCCATTGACCGTCCCAGTAGACCACATGCACATGGCTCTGGCCATTCCCAGCAGGGACATGGGTCCAGTCATCCCACCTCTGCCTCTGAGGACAGTACCCAGTCAGGGTTGGTACCTGATACTGTCCGTAGCACCCCTGCCAGGCACAGGTACTGTGTCCGTGGCCAGAGACAGTAATCTGTACGGCCTAGCAGGTACAGTCTGTGGCTGTCCCACAAACTACTGTATATGGCAGCCACATGGTGGAGCTGTGTGCATGCAGACACACACACATTAACCAAACAACTAGGGCTCACACATATAAACACACATTACATCAACATTGGCCCATGCTGTACTGTTGTCCCTCACACACACACACACACACACACACACACACACACACACACACACACACACACACACACACACACACACACACACACACACACACACACACACACACACACACACACACACACACACACAGACATGTTGATTGGATGGGTCAATGTCAGGCTCTGGCAAACAACAAAACGCCCTGTGCATATGATGATACCTGTGTCGCCTCCTGTCATCTGTAACATTGATGGAGGAACAGGCTAACGTGGTGCTGATGCACAGGGTGACACTATAGCAGTGTAGCAATATTAGCAAGTTGTCAACAGGAAAGTGTAATGACATCCTTGTAGGTATATCTCAGCAGATATTATTCATCAAAGCTCTGATTGTCAATGTAGCATTGTTTACACCACTTTTAGGTCTGACTATGTATTGTCCATCCATGTGCCACTTGGCTGACGTGTAATGTGTTGCCAGCATGTGTTAATGATTGGACAGTATGTGTGTGATGTTTGCAGTACAGATTAGCAAGTGTACATCTGTGAACATGGGGTGGGTGCGCACTGTCTGTATGTACGTGCATAGTAGACACATGGGACATGTGGCATACCCCGTTGTACACATAGTGAATATGTCACAGTATCTTTCAATGGCCAGTATGCATTCTGCTACAGTTATGTACTAACATGGGTAGACATGTGTGTATGACATGGGTAGGCACCATGCTGTGGGTGATACTGTTAGTATCTGTCAATGATGTGCGGTCTGGTAGTATACATAACTTCAACAGCATGACTATAAGCAATCATTGGATGTTGTCCTGACAAATGACACACAGTCATAGGGAACTCAGTAACAGTTGTATCCTTCCGGTGCTACACTATAACACTAACCAGTGGTAATTACTGCCACCCATTCCTGTGTCCACACCTGTTTGGCATATAGCCCCCTTTGGTACATGCAAACACATTAGGGATGTGTCCATCCACATCTGGTAATGCATGCAGTGGCCTACAATTCATTCCCTCTGTGAAGCTGCGGCACAACCTGTCAATGGCAACAAATGTAGTCATGTAGTATGTAGGCTTCACACCTATGTACTGATTAAGGGAACATGTACACATATATATTTGCAATGCATATACCTGATGTGTGCAATGCACTTTCTGTTGTAATCATAATATGCCATAACATAGTAAAAGCAAGACCCACACTGCATTGACCAAGAGTGACACACACACAGTCAGCACTTGCAGGATTCAAGCCCCTACCTAACTAGTTTACGATACTAGAGAGAGACGCATTATCGCAGCGCACTATTTGCTTTTCTGGGTGGTTTTCCTTCTCCGTCTGCATTTCTAGGGTGCTGACGTAATCAGTCTTTCCAAAGAGGAATGTACATCTGTAGTGTGTTTTCCCAGTCTTCAAAAAGGCCACTCTTTTCATAGAGAATTGCACACACACCCTCAGCATTTGCAGGATTCAAACCCCTACCTAACTAGGTTATGACACTAGCGAGAGAGACACATTAGCATGGCGCACTATTTGCTTTACTGGGGGATTTCCCTTCTCCGCCTGTATTTCTAGGGTGCTGACATCATCAGTCTTTCCAAAGAGGAATGTACATCTGTAGTGTGTTTTCCCAGTCTTCAAAAAGGGCACGCCTTTCATAGAGAATTGCACACACATACACCCCACACACACAGTCAGCGTTTATAGGATTCAAACCCCTACTTAACTTGGTTATAACACTAGAGAGAGATGCATTAACATGGCATGCTATTTGCTTTATTGGGTGGCTTCCCTTCTCCGTCTGTATTTCTAGGGTGCTGACATCATCAGACTGGACATGGTAATGTGTGTACACTTTGTTTTATGCCATTCCAGGAATGGTCCATGTGGGTCGTCAGGTGTCAACAGCTGGAACAGGAACTCATAATCCTTACCTTGTGTGATCTATCTGTGGACACATCGGCATTCCTTCAAATGTCAACACATATTTATGCACAGCTTGCTGGTTTTGTGGCTACTACATGTGTCTGGGATGTTGATAAAGGGCTATTCAAAGTGTATATGAGACATGTGTAGCTGTGTTCAGTGATGTATGTCATGTGTTGCTGCCTTGAAAACAGTCTAGCATGTTTGGGAACCATGATCCGCACATGGACATACCACGGTTAGTAGGGTTGTGTGTATGTCAGCTTCCAATAGCTTGGTTTATAACTTCATCCATGATGGACTCCATGGCTTGCAGATCATACTTCATAGGCATACTGGACTGTACATCCCATGGTGTGTTGTGCACCAACACTTGTGTGGAGTGCCATATGTTGCTGTAACACATTCAACGGTTCCACATCCTGTGTAGGGGGGGGAGGTTCAGCTGACTGTTCAGGTGCAGGATCTGTTTGTTCTGTAGTTTATGCATGACACATATTGGTAATGAATGTAGTCCACTTGATGCCATGCTTTTAGCATTGGGGGTAGCTGTTCATCCATTCTACATGTGATATCTCCTGGTATGATGATATGGACTATCGTCGGTGGGAGGTGGGTAAGTATATCTGGGCCTGTCTGTCAGGATGTCGGCATTGTCAGTCAGGTACAGTTGGCCCTGACTCATGACATATATGGGTGTACATTGCTATATATGACATAGTTGTCAGAGGTGTCATGATTCAGTCTGGACTCCTTCTCAGCTACTCTTTACAGAACACCAACAAACCTGAGCACTAATCCCTGATATACTCCTTTACACACCTAACACCCTACTGATCCTTTGTCATCTGGCTACAGAGTATGTCATGATGATATCCCGGCATGACCAGGGGTTGGCTTTCTGTACACTCTCCAGTCCAGCTGGTGAATATTGTGATGTAGACACAATGTCACTTCTGCCTCATGTACACAGACAAGACTCTCCTCCTCACAACAAACCCAGATATATGTGTGAGATGCACCTATAGAGACATACAGGGTGCTGATCTCTCTCAACCCATGACTGGCATAGTCTATCAGGTGGTGAAGATAACCACACACACCACATATCAGTCTCACATATCCTCTGGCGACAGCACTCAAACCACATTATCACACATACACATACTTGGATGCTGTAAATGAACTTTGCCTAAGCAGCAGAGACCTCCACATCAGGTTAGTGGCACTGCACTAAGCATCACAGACAATACATATACAACTACCATTGTTTGAAACTGCCTTTCAGTTTGTTGCCTACTACAGACCACCCTCCCATACTCATGGACCACACACGGCTTTCCTGGGAACAGTGGGGGATATGATGGTCTCCACGAACACCATTATATTGGGTGACATCAGATACATGAATATTGACTGGGGATACTACTCAAGCCGCAACAACCTCGCCCTACAGTCGCTACAATTTGTACATTCATATGCTATGGCACAACCAGTCACCAAAGCCACGAGGGGGAATACATATTGGACATGATCATCACCGACATGGGGACTCTATGTTACACACCAGCAATATACCCCTCATTGGTAAGTCGGAACATACAGCTATCTCAGTGGACATACATATACACTCCACACACCCAACCTGGGTAATCTTGGTGAACTTCTGATGAGCCAACGTCTCACTTCACCACAGCAAGGTGGTATCCTTCAGAGACCTTGAGACAGTGTGAAATACAGCTCCGACTGCTGAATCCTTTACATACACATTCTATGGACTCCTAGTGGACTGCATGGATTGTGCTACCCCAAATAACAACAAGACTCACTCCTCCAATGGCAGGGGACCTGTCTGATAGACACCAGTCATTAATGAGCTGTACAATGTCAGGAGGAAGCTACTACATGATAGAGCACAATCCCAGATGGGGAAAGCATCTGTGATCTGTACTAGCAGACAGCTATGATCACTCATGTACTTATCTAAGGTCTTCTTCTCACGGCCAATTGCATCAGACAAGTAGGACTATCACAAGGCCTCCGTCAGTTATGTCAGAAACCTGGGTGGACACTCACTGATATGCTGTGAGTTACTGCATACTGACTACACTTACCCTGAAGCCACTGGCATAGCCAACATCCTGGCAAACAGGTTCAGTGCAGATGTCTCCCCCCATCCCCCCCTAGGGAGCAACTACCCATCCCAACAGAGTGTAACCTCCCTGACACCACACATTAACAGGTGAGTGCTGCCCTCCCCAAAGCATACATTACAGCATCAATGTGACCAGTTGGTGTCCCGGCCTGCATCTTACACGAGCTTCATGACAGACGTAACCCTCACATTACATCACTGTGCAATATTGGAGTTACTACAGGATATGTACCCACGGAATGGCATACAGTGACAGTGTTCCCACTCCACATAGTTGGTGCCAGAATGGAACACAGACAATATTGCCCTATAAGCCTAACTATCCTGTTATGCAAAGCTATGGAGTGTATTGTCATTGGACTCTTACACATATACATCAGGAAACTACAGACACTGTGTCCTACACATTTCAGCATTGTTGTGGGCAGATCTTGCCTCTTGAACATGTTTGTATTCTTTTGACAGTTAACAGGTCCATCAACATAGGGACAGTTGTACATGTAGCCTACCTGCAGCTTGCTAAACCCTTCCACACAATAACCCACTGGGCCATTATGCATTGGCTCACCAGCATCGATATGGACACATATCTCACATGATGGATTGCTACCTGGATCAGGGATAGCACCCACATGGTCAGAATTGCAGGTGCCATGTCTGACTATACACCAGTTACACGTGACATCCCACAAGGCTCAGTCCTGGGACCTCTCTTGTTCAGTATATATTTGTCTGATGTACAGGCTACCACAGGGGGAATATTGCTGACCTTGTTCACACTTGACTGCAAACTGGGTGCCATGATCACCTCTCCAGCTAACACATGCATACTCCAACAGGGTTTCTCAGAGATGGATGACTGGTGCCTGAGCCATGCCCTACAGCTAAATGCCATTAGTTGCATAGTCATCCCCTTTGGGAATAACAACATGCCCACACATTAACACATAGGTAGTACTCCATTACATATGGTAGGTGTTGTTAGGTGATTGGGGACATGACTTGTTCGTACTGTCACCTTTGACATTCACATTGCCACAGTGGTTGGACAGACCTTCTATATAAGCAACCTTATCCCATATGGTTTCACATCTAGATCGAGTGATGTCATTGTGCCCCTATACTAATAACAACCGTGCTTGGTTACAATGCCACCTTTTGGGTGTACCTTATCCAATACCTGCAGCAACTGTACTGGCCACAGATACCCAAGCAACAGCCACCCCTCAACAATACCCATGAATCACATATCTCACAAAATCAGTGTGCCACACAGTCACAGCCCTTAAGGCCAAACAACACACCAAATACAGTTGTTATAGGGGACTCTATTGCCCGGTTCACTGACGTCTCGCTCAACTGACTGAACAAGGAGAAGGTCACTGTAAGCTGCCTGTCAGGTGGCAGGATCCACCACATAACGCAAGCACTCAGGTCACTCCAAAGCAGGTACAAGTATGACTCTGTCATTGTCCATGCAGGTGTGAATGACATGAGACATACCTCCCTGGACTACAAGACATGAGACATAGAGCAGCTCTCTGATCATGTAGCCCAGGCTGGTATGACCCTGACCTTGGGTAGCATCTTGCCCTCACCAAGAATGATGCCAGAGTATACAGACAAAATGATCAGTTTAAACAATTGTCTAAAGTATTGGTGTCATTCAATGGGGATCCAGTGTCTGTTAGCCTGGGATGACATGCCTGACAAGCCATGTTGCTTTGCTAGGGATGGCTTGCACCTGTCATCCTTAGGCTTTCGTATACTGGCCATGCCTCTTCCCACCCCCATAGTGCATTGTTTAGGCGAGGCTCAAAGGACATACACACCTCCATTGACAACCCAAGGATACAAAATCTAGAGGTAATGCTACTCAATGCCAGATGTCTACACCTCAAGATGCACGCACTTGAGGCTCTCCTCAGTATGGAGAATATCGATGTCTGTGCAGTAACAGAAACCTGGTTCAAGGCTCCTGAGAGCACCCCAGCACTACCAGGTTATAACTCATACCATGCGTTTCACACACAAAACTCGGACCGAAGCACAAAAGGAGGGGTAGTATCTATATTCATCAAAGATACCTACACCTCCAGGTTAGTGGCACTGCACGAAGCATCAGAAACCATCCATCTGCAACTAACAGCGGGCCAAACTGCATTTCAATTTGTAGCCTGCTACAGAACACCCTCCCTATTACAGGAACCCCACTTGGCATTCCTGAGAACACTGGAGAATATCAAGGTCTCTCCGACAACTATGTTATTGGGTGACTTCAACTACCCAAACATTGACTGCAACAACTACTCATGCCCAAACACACTCGTCCAATGGTTCCTTGAAGTTATAAACTGTAATGCGATGGAACAACTGGTCACCACTCCCACAAGAGGGAACAACATATTGGACCTGGTCATCACCAACATGGGGACTCTATGTTCCACACCAGAGGTAAACCCCTCATTGGTAAGATCAGACCATTAACACATTTCCATGGACATCCATATCCCGTCCCCAACCCCAGCCAAGGAAATCACTGTATAGAATTTCTCAAACGCCAACTTTGCACTTCTCAAGACTGAGGTGGAATCCTTCAAAGCCCACAGGCCAGAGGATAACAGGCCAATCTGAAGAATCCTTTACAAATGCATTGTATGAGCACCTGCAGGAATGCATGGATCGTGCTATCCCAAATAAAACAAAGCCTCACTCCTCCAAAAATAAGAGACCTGTTTGGTGGACCCTGGCCATAAATAAGCTATACAACAGAAGGAGGAAGCTACTACATGACAGAGCAAAATCCCAAAAATGGAAGCCATCTCTGATCAGTATTAGCAAGAAACTTCAATACCTCATAAAATCATCAAAGGCCAGTTTCCAAAGGAAAATTGCCCTAGACACTAAAGATAATCACAAGTCCTTCTTTAGTTATGTCCATAATATGGGTGGAATCTCCCAGATATGCTCTGAACTGTTGCATAACGGTGCAAAATATACCGAAACTACAGACAGCCAACATCCTGGCAGACAGATTCAGCACAAACCTCTCCCCCCCTTCACCCACAAAGGAGCAAATGCCTATCCCAATTGAATGTAACCTCCCTGACATCACAGATGCACAGGTGAAAGCTGCCCTCACCAAAGCAGAAAACACAGCAGCTATGGGACCAGACGGTATCCCAGGCTGTGTCTTACACAAGCTCCAAGAAGAACTGAACCTTCACATTAAGTCACTGTTCAAACTTAGCCTTACTACAGGATATGTACCCGAATAAAGGCATACAGCTACAGTGGTTCCACTCCACAAAGGTGGTGCCACAACAGACCCTGGGAACTATCGCCCCATAAGCCTGACTAGTCTGGTCTATACAGCTATGGAGCGTATTATCATGGAACTCATAAACAAAGACATTGGGAGCCTCCAGACTCTGGACCCAACCCAATTTGGCTTTGTTAAGGGCAGATCTTGCCTGTTAAACCTAGTTGATTTCTTTGAAACAGTTACCAAAGCTATGGATGAGGGCAAGGTAGTCCACACAGCCTACATGGACCTCGCAAAAACGTTTAACACAATACCCCACTCGGATATCATACATAAGCTTAACAGCTTAAATATCAACCCCTATATCACAAGATGGATTGCAAACTGGCTCAGGGATAGAACCCACATTGTCAGAATCGCAGGTGCCATGTCCAAATACAAACCAGTTAAAAGTGGCATCCCACAGGACTCAGTTCTGGGACCTCTCTGGTTTGGTATATACTTCTCTGAGGTTCAGGCTAACACGGGGGCATTATGGCTGACAAGGTTTGCAGATTACTGCAAACTGGGGGCCATAATCGACTCTCCAGCTAACACAAGCATCCTCCAGAAGGGTCTCACAGAGATGGATGTTTGCTGCAAGAGCCACAAGCTCGAGCTACATGCTATAAAGTGCATAGTCATCCCCTTTGTGAAAAACAAGGTGCATACAAATTACCACATAAGTGGTAATCCATTAAGTACAGAAGTAGTAACTTGAGATTTGTGGACCAGTGTAGATAGTAATCTCTCCTTTGATAATCACATTGCCAAAATGGTTACAAACACCTTCTATATATGCCACCTTATCATGAACGGGTTCGCATCTACATCAAGTGAGGTCATTGTGCCCCTCTACTCATCAGTCATCAGCACCATACTTGAATACAATGGCCCTTTTGGGATGTACCTTACCCGACACCTGCAGCACCTGGAGAGACGCAAAAGTACCTCTCCAAGCGGGTCATGGGCTATAAACAGATGTCATATGCAGCTCACCTAAGGAAACTCCAGCTCTACTCAGTTGCTTACCACCTACTCAGAGGCAATCTATGCCTGACATACAAAGCCATGTCAAAGCCCGAATTAATGGACATGCTCCACCTCAAAAATCCAAATCCCATAGGGATACATGCTCCAGGGACTTAAACCTCAGCACAGTAATAAAAAGGACATGCTGGAGGGACAGATTAATTTCCCAGAGGCTCACCTCACTCTGGAATAGAATCCCAATTCATATTAGACATAGCCCCTCGCTGACCCTCTTCAAGCCAAATCTGGACACATGGATGGGAAATCGCAAATTCACCCCTGGGATCTCTTCTGTGTCCCTGCTCAACAGAGGCACAGTAGCCTAAACGTACATGGGCTATCTTGTGTGACCTACTATTCACTGGCACAGTGTAGTACTCTGACAGGGCTGCAAAAGCCAAACACACTCTGGCTAGGCTTGTACATACCCTAGGGCAGATAGCCTACTATCAACCTCTGAACCTATGCTTCTGCTCGGGATGCACAATATTTATTGCTGATACTGTTTGCAGGTCTTTATCGTCTTTGCTTTCCCAGTTTCTATGAATAACTTAGGTATCTGTGGAACATGTTTGATCATGACAGGGTTCCACTACATTATATAAGTGTCTGTTGTCATGTAACTGTGTGCACAGGGTGGATTGCTGGGTAGTGAGAGGTTCCTGGGTTAACACATGCAACTGCCAGATGTGTGGCCCACTGCTGTAGTCAGACATGGCCTAAGTATTACACCCACTACCTCAGGGTATTCCGCTATTTGCTGGAAGAGACGCATATTGCTGGCCAATACCTCACGGGAATTGGGGAAATATACATGATCACCGACATGTGCTGACATGGCATCCAGAAAATGGTGCAGTACCCTGGATGCTGATGCCTGTGATATCCCCATCATATCACCAGTTGGTCTCTGGAAGGTACCTGTTGCTAGTATTCTTAGGCCAACACATACCTTGGTTTCCACTGGGATGGGTTCCCCTCTGTTGGTTCTGTGTGTGAGGTGTGGCCTGCACAGCTCAACAATTTGCTGCATGAGGTATCTGTCCACTCTATAGCGCTCCACTATCTCCAGCTCATGTAGCCCCTGGTAGGTTACCCTGGGCCTGTACACTCTTCTCCGTCTCTTCACTGGGGGTTGGTTGGCAGCATTCCCATTGTCACCACCCTCAGCATGTTGCATATGTCGGTTTATGACAGCAATGGCAGCCCCTAACATTTCTTTGTCTCAGTTAAGCCTTTTCAGTATTCACTTCTCTTAGCTTACTGCAGTGCTGCAGTGTCTCTGAGCAATACATGGTGAAAAGTTGTTTGCAGAGTTTTAAGTACTGGGCTGGGCTGGTTTACTGCCTGATTCTGATTATTTCCACCTGCTAGCTCTGCTGACTCTCCCTGGTTAACTTCCTACTGATTGTTGTGCTTCCTTTTCCCTTTCCATTTCCTCAGGGGGCAGCACTGCGCACACTAGTGCAGACACGTGTACACATGCTAACATGCACGCACACAGGCTTAGATGAACTTACACTAGCTAATTCCTGCCTAAACACATGCACACAAGCACAGAGGCGCTTACAAGACTTTAAACTGCTGTATACATGTTTACTCCGGCTTAAACGCGCGCACTGATGCTTCCACGTGTGCACATTGTCTTACTCGGGTTTACAGGTGCGCACACGCACGCATACACGTTGCAAGCATTTTTCAAGAAACTTTGGTGATACCCACAGTGTGCACCTTCTATTTCTTGACTTTAGCTAGGATACCTGATGACACATCTCTTCCAGTGATGAGCAACTGACAGCTAACACATGACACTCTGCTCCAATGAGATTATCTTCTTTCACACATACCCCCTCCTGATGTTACCTATATCCTACTCTGTTACTCCCCTTATCCTAGTCTTACACTCCACTGACTGTGCTCATTTGCTATGTAGACTTGGGATTCACTATCCTTACCCTCATTTGCATAGGATTGCCTACTAATGCTTGGTTACATCTCTTAGACTGGGTTCCCCCCTTAGCACCCCCTACTCGGTAGCCATGTTATCTTCAGCCTGCCATTGCCTTGCATTGTACAATGCAAATCCCCATAAAATCCACATTTGTGGGTTTTAATTTTTATTTTATCTGGTTTTTAGAGCACAGCCCGTTTGCGCGACGCTGCGCTACGCTTAAACATGGAATATCGGAAAAAAAAATTAAATTACTTTTTTTTCATTTTGCATTGGGTAACATTGCCAATGGTCGTATATTTGGCCATTGGCATGCTTCCTCTACTGGATGCAACCTTTATTTGGAGCTGTCACGGCTCTGTTTTGCTATTTGCAGAACGGTACTCAGTTGTCAACTGAGTACATTTCTGCAGATAACACTACCCTTACTTGGACAGGTTTGGGTTTCCTGGATCGCAAATCTACCTCAGTTGCATACCTTTCAGCTGCAATTGAGGTAATTTGCATGTCCCAGCCCTGTCCGTGTAAGAGCCATTTTAGGAGCTCTCTTACATGCCCCTACAGGCTGCTCCTGGATCGCTCGTTGGACATGATGGCTGCATGGAGTCTTACTCTACTCTTAGACTCCGTGCAAGCCATCGTGAATCCGGCCCACTTTTTTTCTAATTTCAGTTTAACACTTTTCCTTCATTATAGGTTCATAGGTTCATAGGTAGGTACTAGGCTATCTGCCCAAGGGCATTTATAAGCCTAGCCAGAGTATGTCGACTTTCGCTGCCCCATTGATTAATTAACTGATCCTCTGTCAAGCAGAGCTAATGAAGTGATCCCATGGGTGTATTTTCTGTTACCCATCCACTCATCAAGGTTTCTCTTGAAGAGTGTTAGTGAGGGGCTCTGCCTGATGTAATTTGGAATTTTGTTCCAAAGCATGGGGAGTCTCTGTGACAGGAATCTATCCCTCCAGCATGTTCTATTTATTGTTGTGGTGAGGTTTATCTCACTAGAGAGTGTGGCTCGCAGTGACTTGGATTTCTTTAGGTGGAGCATGGCCATCAATTCTGAGTTGGACATGGCTTTGTCAGTCAGGCAGAGATCACCTCTGAGTAAGCGATATGCCACTGAGTATAGCCAGAGTTTTTTCAGTCGGGCTGCATAGGACATATGTTTGAGACCAATGATCTTCTTGGTGAGGTACTTTTGTGGTCTTTCCAGGTGTTGGAAGTGTCTTGTGAGGTACATCCCAAATGGGGCATTGTACTCTATGATGGGTCTAATGAGTGACGAGTAGAGGGGCACTATAACCTTTTTATTTCTAGATGTGAACCCTTTAGTAATTAGATGGGTCAAATAGAAGGATTTCCTAACTACTTTGGCAATATGATTGTCAAAGGAGAGATTACTATCTACCTGGGTCCCCAAATCTCTTATTACCTCTTCTGTATTAAGGGGGCTGCCACGTATGTGGTAATTCATGGGTGTTTTGTTTTTCCCAAATGGGATGACTATGCATTTTTTGGCATTTAGCTTGAGGTCATGACTTTGACACCAGGTGTCTGTCTCAGTAAGGCCCTTTTGGAGGATGTCCATATCAGCCGGAGAGTCAGTTATGGTTCCCAGTTTGCACTCATCTGCGAACTTGGTTAGCCATAGTCCTCCTGTGTTTGCCTGTACTTCTGAGAAGTATATGCCGAACAGTAGTGGTCCCAGGACTGAGCCTTGCGGGACGCCACTTGTGACTGGTTTAGAGTTGGACCTAGAGCCCGCTATTCTTACTGTGTGAGTTCTGTCTGTAAGCCAGTTGGCAACCCATCTCATGATGTAGGGGTTTATGTTCAGGCTGGTGAGTTTTTCTGTAATACCCAAGTGGGGAATGGTATTGAAAACCTTGGTGAGGTCAAGGTAGGCTGTGTGAACCACCTTTCCCTCATCTATGGTCTTGGTGACTGTCTCGAAGAAGTCAACCAGGTTTAGTAGGCATGATCTGCCCTTAACAAAGCCGAACTGGGTCAGGTAAAGTGTTTGGTGGTTCCCAATGTCGTTGTTAATGAGTTCTATGATGATGCACTCCATAGCCTTGCAGACCAGGCAAGTCAGGCTTATGGGGCGTTAGTTACCAGGGTCAGTTGTGGCCCCTCCTTTGTGGAGAGGAACAACCGTTGCTGTGTGCCATTCTATGGGCATGTAGCCTGTGGAGAGGCTGAGGGTGAACAGCGTATTTAGGTGGGGGGTTAGTTCGTTCAGTAGTTCGTGCAAGATGCAGCCTGGGACACCATCTTGTCCCATTGTTGCTGTGTTTTTGGCTTTTGAAAGGGCTGTTCTTACCTCTGCGTCTGTGATTTTTGGGACACTACACTTTTCCGGTATTGTTGTGGGCCCTTTTGGTGGTGAGAGGGGGGTGAAATTTGTACTGAATCTATCTGCCAGGATGTTGCCAATATCAGTAGGTTCAGTATATTTTGTGCTATTTTGCACTAGTTCAGTGCATATCTGCGAGTTGCCACTTAGATTCTTAACATAGCTAAAGAAGGCTTTGTGGTTATCTTTTGAATCCTTGGCTATTTTCTTTAGAAGTTAGCCTTAGATGATTTCATGAGGGACCTCAGTTTCTTACTGATACTGATCAGCGATGTCTTTCCTTCTTGGGATTTGCTTTTTTCTGAACTAGTTTCCTCCTCCTGTTGTATAGCCTGTTTATTGCAGGGGTCCACCAAACTGGTTTCCTTCTCTTAGAGGAGTGAGTCTTGGTTTTGCTAGGGATGGCACAATCCATGCATCCTTGTAGGTGCTCATAGAGTGCATTTGTAAAGGATTCTGCATCTTGTGCAGCGTTATCCTTTAGTGTGGGGGCTGTGAAACTTACCACCTCTGTCTTAAGTAAGGTGAAGTTTGCTTTAGAAAAGTTTTTTACTGTGGTTTCCTTAGTTGGGGTGGTGGTGGGGTGTGGACATCCAGAGTGATTAGTTTATGGTCTGATCTAACTAGTGACGGGCTGACCTCCGGTGTGGAACACCTGTTGCCCATGTTGGTGATGACCAGGTCCAATATGTTTTCACCTCTGGTAGGGGAGCTTACCAGCTGATCCAGGGCATTTGAGTTGATGAATTCCAAGAAGCGCTGGGCCTGGGAATTTGTACTCGAGTAGTTTTCACAGTGAATGGTAGGGTAATGGAAATCAACTAATAACAAGGTGTTTGGTAGGACCTTCATGTTTTACAGTGTCCCCAGAAAGGTGGAGTGGTTGTCCTGGGTCATGGAGGGTGATCTGTAGCAGGCCACAATTTGCATTGCAAATTTGCCCGATGTTAGTTGCACATGTATGATCTCAGAGGTATCATGCTGCGCCACTAACCTGGAGGTGTAGGTATCCTTGATGAATATGGATACACCCTCTCCTTTTGTGTTTTGGTCTGTGTTCTGTGGCCGAAATGTGTGGTATGCATTGTAGCCCAGTAGTGCTGGGTGCTCTCTGGAACCTTGAACCAGGTTTCAGTTACAAGACAGATGTTGATGTTCTCCATACTGTGGAGTGCTTCGAGCATTTGCATTTTGAAATTTTAAACTCCTGGCACTGAGTAGCCTAACCCTCAGTTTTTTGTTAATTGTGCTGTTTATGGAGGTGGGGGTTTGACTTTTGAGCCTTGTCTAAAAAAGGCACTATGGGGGCAGCAAGACCCTTGGCCAGTATTCGATAGCCTAGGGGTGACAGGTGCAAGCCGTCTCTTGCAAAGCAACGCGGCTTGTCGAGCATGTTGTCCCAGGCTGACAAACACTGGATCCTCTTTGAATGACACCAGAAGCTTAGCCAATTGTTGACATTGATATTTTTTTCTTTATACTGAGGTATCATTCTTAGTGAGGGCAGGATGCTACTCAGGGTCAGGGTCATACCAGCCTGGGCTACATGATCAGA
This sequence comes from Protopterus annectens, assembly GCF_019279795.1. Lineage (NCBI taxonomy): Eukaryota > Metazoa > Chordata > Ceratodontiformes > Protopteridae > Protopterus > Protopterus annectens. Next base: position 1,045,597,510 of record NC_056728.1, on the reverse strand, counting down.
GAGCTCTTTCATGCCTCTTTTCATGTAGTCCAGGTAGGTACGTCTCAGGTCATTCACACCAACATGAACAATGACAGAGTCATATTTGTACGTGTTCTGGAGTGACCTGAGTGCTTGTGTTATGTGGCAGATTCCGGCTCCTGACAGGCAGCTAACAGTAACCTTCTGCTTGTCCAGCCTAGTGAGTGGGACGTCAGTGTGCCTGACTACATAGTCACCTATTATTAGTGTGTTAGGTATGTTATTTTGCCTTAAGGGCTGTGATTGTGCGGTACACTGATTTTGTGTTTTATGTGTTGTCTGGTTTGTGACGGGAAGTGCAGGTTGTTTGGGTGTCTGCTTTGGAGGTCTTTGATGCTTTTGCAGGTTTTTATTTAGAGCCTCTGAACATGATTTTGTGTATTTATGTGTATTTTTTGCCTGTGCTGTTTTAGTAGGTTTGTGTGCGGCTGGAGTTGTGGTGCAAGTGTTAACCTTCTCCTCTTGACTGTCTGCTCCAGTCTTGGGTAGAGACAGCTTAGCTTCCAGTTTGGCTGTATAATTGCATCTCTTGCATATGTTAGTGTTTTGTTGTAGGAAGGGAGGGTTGTCTGTGTACATGAGGGAGTTGTAACATTGCCTCAGGATACCCAGATTCACCAGCTGGACTGGAGAGTGCACCTGAAGTTGCCCTTTGGTCATACCTGAATAGTAGCGTGAGCTGCTTAGTCGCTTGGTTAGTGAGAGGTGAATAAAGAGCCTTGCCCTGCTGGGCAATCAGTGTCAGGGTATATTAGTGCTTGCTATTAGGTCTGAGCAAGTGTTGGGCTGTAAGATGCTTTTTGAGTGCTTAGGTTGAGAGTTAGACTAGTTTCAAGGGAAAAACTGAAGAGGACACTTAGTGGAGCCAGAATTCATTTAACAGTAGCTAACTGGCACTGCCTGATGTGCAAAACCGTGCAAACATGGTTTTTATAGTAGGGAAATAAAAGAGATAGAAATTAGGCCAAAATGGCCAATAAACTACTAACTTCTGGGCTGGAACCACTCCTCCAGGGACAGATTGGTTGCTCAAAGCTCGCCTCTCTCATAGGTGAACAGAGAAACTTCCTTCTGTCCAAGTAAGGTATGGGCAACTCAGAAACTAGTATCACAGCTCTGAATTCAGCACTAGCCTGAAAACTGGACTATACTAGTTTAGAAAGGCGGGAAGCAAGGAATTGTTTTGTTTTTTTTTTTTTTTTGAAAAGATAAGGGGCAGGATTCACGAAGGCTTGCACGGAGTGTAAGAGACGTGCAACACTCCATGCAAGCCTCGCGATTCAGGAACAGCCCTAAACTCCGTGTAAGAGACCAGCTAAAACGTCTCTTACACGGACTGGGCGTGGACATGCTAAATACCTCACTTGCAGCTGAAAGGTATGCAAATGAGGTATATTAACGATCCACGAAGCAGAAACCAGTCCGTGTAAAAGACGTTTTAGCTGCAGAGATGTACTCAGTTGACAACTGAGTACGTTTCTGCAAATTCCACAACGGAGCCATGTCAGCTCCAAAAAAAGGGTGCATATGACCCAGGCAGCATGCCAATGGCCAAATATGTGGCCATTGGCAATATAACTTGATGCCAAAATATTAAAAATATAATTTTTTTTTTCGCCGATCGCCGATGTTTAAACCCAGCACAGCCCCGCGCAAACGGGCTGCACTGTATAAAACCATAAAAAAGAAGGTTATAAACCCACAAATGTGGGTTTCATGCAATACATGGAATGACAATGCAGGGACCAGCAGACCAAAAACAACATGGCCACCGTGTAGTGGTTGCTAAGGGGGGAAGCTGAGTCTAAGACATGTAACTAAGCATTAGTAGGCAATCTCATGTAAATGAGGGTTAGGATACTGAATCTCACAGTCACATAGCAAATGAGCACAGTCTGAGTAGTGTAAGAGATACATAAGGGGAGGAATAGAGTAGGAGATAGGTGACATCACAGGGGGGAATGGTAGAAAGAAATGCAGTTCATTGGAGGTCAGTGTAACATGACAGATGACAGACACAGATCATGGAAAGAGGTGTGCCACTAGATAAGTCATGGAAAGTCAAGAAATGGAAGGTGTACACTGTTACTTATACCAAAGTTTCTTGCTGGGCGTGCATGCGCACGTGTGCGCACCATGAAGCGCGAGTAGGGCAGTGTGCGCACGTGTAAGGCAGACTGAGCATGTGGGAGCGTGTTGGGAGATGTTTAACACTGTTTGCGTGGGTGTGCGCGCGTGTAGGCCTGAGTATGTTGGAGGCTGTTTGCAGACGTGTAACAGTGTTTGTGTGGGTGTACGTGCGTTTTAACCCGAATAAGTAGATTCTGAACCGTGTAAGCATGTGTGCACGCGTGTAAGCCACTGTGAGCGTGTTTCTGATGGTATGCACGTTGCTCCCCCCTGAGGAAACAGAGAGGAAAAAGGAAGCAACAGAATTAATAGGAAGCTAGCAGGGATAACTGCTGAAGCTAGCAGGTGAAAACAATTAGAAGTAGGCAATTACACAGGCAGAATAGTAGCCCAGCCCAGCACTTAAAACTCTGCAAACAGTAGTGCAGGATGTTTCTCTTAAGAGACACTGCAAGACAGGAGTAAGCTAATAGAAGTGAAAACTGAAAAAGCTGAACTCAGAGCAGAAATGTTAGGGGCTGCCATAGCTGTCATAATGAGACATAGGCGACTTGCTGAGGGTGGTGACAATGCAGATGGTGCCAGACAACCCACATTGAGGAGATGGAGAAGAGTGTACAGGCCCAGGGTCACCTACCACGGGTTACATGAGCTGGAGATAGTAGAGCGCTATAGAGTGGACAGACAGCTCCTGCAGCAAATAGTTGAGCTTTGCAGGCCACGCCTCACACACAGAACCAACAGAGGGGAACCCATCCCAGTGGAAACCAAGGTATGTGTTGGCCTGAGAATACTAGCAACAGGTACCTTCCAGAGACCAACTGGCGATATGATGGGGATATCACAGGCATCAGTCTCCAGGGTACTGCACCAGTTCTTGGATGCCATGTCAGCACATGTCGGTGATCATGTATATTTCCCCAATGCCCGTGAGGTATTGGCCAGCAATATGCGCCTCTTCCAGCAAATAGCGGAATACCCTGGGGTAGTGGGTGCAATAGACTGCACACACATACGCATCAAAGCACCAGCCGGTGAGCGGGGTAGGGCCTACATTAACCGCAAGGGCTTCCCCTCCATCAACTGCCAGGTTGTGTGTGATGCCCAGGGCATAATAATGAATGTGTGTGCTGGCTGCCCTGGGAGTTACCACGATTCCCACATCTGGCATTTGACACAGCTGTACCAGACATTTGCCAATGGGGACATCCCGCATGGACACCTAGTGGGGGATGCAGGTTATTCACTGGAGCCGTGGCTGATGACACCCATCAGAAACGCACACACACCTGAACAGGAACACCATTATGAGGCACATGCACAAACACGTAATGTAATAGAGCGTGTGTTTGGGCTGCTCAAGTCACGGTTCCGGTGTCTGGAAACATCTGGTGGAGCCTTGCAGTACACACCAACTACATGTACCCAAATTGTCATGGTATGTGCTATGCTACATAATATGATCTTGCAAAAACAGCTGCAGCAGGACCAGCGTAGGGCCGGGCCAAACAGCCCCCCACCATTGCCAAGGCCATCACAGGCAGAGCATGACTCGGAGGACGAACAATCTGAGCCTGCCCCAGTAGGCAGAAGGAGGCGTGCCCAGTATGCCCTGTCCTTGGCTAAGAGGCAACGCATAGCACATACACTGGCTCAGTAGGAACCCTGGGAATGATACCCCCTCTGACTCACTCAAATAATAACATGGATGCCTAAAATGACATGACCTGCTCACAAACATGTACAGGGAAGTGTAATATGCGCATCCGACAGAGGCAGCCCTGCAGCACCACCTGAGGCATGAATGCCATGTGTTAAGTAATGTAACACCATGTACTATATGCACACATGAGCACCCTGACTAACATCCACCCTCACCAAGCATGAAGCCACAAAATGACGATGGGATGATCAAGTGCAATAACTGACTGAAGTAATGCAGTTAGTCAAAGGGGAGCCAATGTGTTTCAGGCTGGGAAGACATGCAGAGCATGACATGATGCACCACCTGCTAGGGGTGGCGTGCACCTATCATGCCATGCCCCATGGATACTGGCAAAGGCTGTCAGTACCCACAGCATGCCCTGAATAGGTAAGTCTCAAAACACAAACCCACCTTCATAGGTTCTACAAGGGATAGGAACCTAGATGTAATGCTACCCAATGACATATGTCTAAACAGCAAGATGTGTGCAGTGTAAACGCACACAGTATGGAGAATGTAGATACCAGTCCTGTAATAGAGAACTGGGTCAAGGCTCACATCAGCACCCTAACACTACCAGGTCACACCTCATACTGTGCTGTGCAGCCGCAAAACATGGAACAAGCTACAAAAGGAGGGTGACTAGCAAGAAATGTCAAGGATAACCACACCCCCATGTTGGTACCACAACAAGCAGCAGCATGGATTAGCCATGGTCAAATACCAATGGCTAAAACCGCCTCCCAGTATATAGCCTGCTGCAGACTACTGTCCTAATACCAGGAACTGCACCTGGCCTATGTCGGAATACATGAATATATCAAGCCCCCCAAACCACATTATATTGCTTGACTGAAAATACCCAGACATACACCGGGAGCATTATACTAGCACCAACACAGTAGGAGGAAATTTCCAAGAATCCATAAACCAAAATGCCCAGGAACAATGTACCACTCCCACAAGAGGGGTAAGCATACTGGATGTGATAATCAGCAACATGTGTACTGGATGGCAAGATGAGAAGTGTACCCCTCACTGGTAAGACCAGACCATAGAGTAATCACACTGGATATACACATCCTGACCCCAGTCCCTGGCCAGAATACCACAGTGAAAAACATGTGTAAAGCATAGGTTGCAGCCCTCAAAACCGATGTTGAATCCACGAAAGGCCCTGTGCAAGTGCAGAATATGGGACACACCACAGAACATGTTATACAGGCATTCCATGAACACAGCCAGGAATGCTTGGAGTATGCAATCACAAATAACAACAACACACAATGCCATACACGCAGGCATCTGTCATGCTGGACTCCAGCCATTACCAAACCATGCAAGAGAATGAGGAAGCTACCACATGATAGAGCAAACATAAAAAGGGAAGTAATTACTGACCAGTAGTATGGCAATAACATATGTCCACACATACAATCCACTAAGTCCAACCACAACAAGTAGAATCTGTGAATCCAGAGGCAATGTGACACCAGTCCCAAGTACACAGAGAACCACAACACCCCCCAATAAATACAAATATATGTGATAGATGCAACCATGTTTCCAAACCAGAGGTTGAGCTCCACCAACTCAGTACTGTCAAAACTAGTCAGGAGGAGAAGGTAACCACATACACCACAAACCCAGTCCCACATAGACTTACCACAACTGTAAACCAAACACATAAACACAGACAAATATTCCCGGAGGCCTTAATTACAAACACACCACACCAACAGAAGCCTCCAAAGCAGATCACAAGCAACCACTACCTTCAAACATAGCACATGCAACGAATAGTACGCAAAGCTGGTGTGCCAAACAGTCACAGGCCAGAAGGAGAAACAACATGCCTGATACAGTCGTAATAGGTGTCTGTATAGGCAGACACACTGCTGTCCCACTTACCAGACTGAACAAGGGAAAGGGTAGAGTAAGCTGCCTGTAGGCTTCCACAAAATGCCACATAACACAAGTACGCAGGTCACCCCAAAGCAAGCAGAAATATGATGCACTCAATGTCCATGCTGGTGTGAATTACCTGAGATGTACCTCCCTGGTCAACATGAAAAGAGACATGGATGGTCCCTCTGAGTATGTACCCCAGGCCGGTATGACACTGGCTGTGTGCAGCATCCAACCCTCACCAAGAATGATGCCACAGTACAAACACAGAATGCTCATGTTTAACAGCTGGCACAGTTACAGCTGTCAGTCCAAGAGGGTCTAATGTCTGTCTGCTTGAGATGTCAAGCATGACAAGCCATGCTGCTGTTCCAGGGATGGCTTGCACCTGTTACCCGTGTGCATCTGGATAGTGGATAAGGCCTTTGCCGCCTCCATAGAGCCGTATGTAGGCAAGGCCAAAAAGACTACCCACCACCCTAGAAAACATAAGTGGTAGGAAACATAAGGGTAATGCTGACCAATGCCAGATGTGTAAACTGCAATATGCATGCCCCTGAGGCACTTCCCATTATGGAGAACATCGATGTCTGTGCAGTGACAGAAGCCTGCTGCAATCCTAGAGATAGCACACTGTGTTATGGCCCCAACACCTGCACCAAAACATCAAAGGAGGGGGAGTATCCATATGCAGCACAGACACCCATATGGCCAGGTAACTGACAATGTACAAAGCAGCGGAGACCACCCATGTGCACCTAACTGTAGTCAAAACTGCTGTACAGTCTGTAGCATGTGACAGACCACACTCTCACACACAAGAACTCCACCCAGGCATCCTGAAGACACTGGACAGTATGAATGTCCCACCAAATACCAGACAAGGTAAACACAAATTACCACATAGGTGTCAAACCATTATGTATGCAAGGAGTAATCAGGGACCTAGGGACACAGGTCGACAGTAATCTGTCATGTGACACTCACAATGCCAATGTGGCTATGAAGATTGTCGATATTGGACACTGTATCATGAAAGGATTCACATCTACATCAAGAGAGGTCACTGTGCCGCTGTACTGTTCCCTTATCAGACCCATAATCTAGTACAATGACTCATATGGGATGTACCGTACGTGACACCTGCAGCGGTTTGGAAGACCTCATAGTTACCCCACCAACAGGATAAAGGGTGTGAAATATATGTCATATGCTGCCTGGCTGTAGACACCCCAGCTGACTGCAGTCACAGACTGCCTACACAGAGGCATTGTATGTCTGATGTACAAGGCCATGTCCAACACAGGAGTAATGGACATGCTCCACCACAGGAAATCAAAGCCATTGGAGCTGTGAGAGTCACAGATGTCAGCCTCAACACATAATGAAATAAGATGTGCTGGAGGGACAGATACATAACCCAGAGGTTCCCCACACCCAGAAACAGGATCCCAATCCATGGTAGGCAGAGCCCCTCACTGACACCCCTCAACAGGAATATTGCCAAGTGGATGGATGACCGTATATGTATACTGGGGGTCCTCAGTGTGTCACGACCAGACAGAGGCACAGTGAAGAACTTCATAAATGGCCATAATAGAACATAGCAAGGGGTGGTGAAAGACACACACACTCTGGCTAGGCTTACTAATGGCCTAGGGTGTATAGCCTAGTATGAACCCATGAACCTATGAAGATACAAAACGTACAGGACACTAAGGATAATCACAAGGCTTACCCAACTGATGGTAGGAACCATGTTGGGCATCCACAGATATGCTCCGAATCACACAGATATTACAAACAACATACCAAACACACACACATATTGCTAACATACAACCTGTCAGGTGCAGTGCAGTGCAAACACCCACCCCCCAGAGTGCAAAATACCTATCCCAGCAGACTGATGGTCCCCTGACATCGCAGATGCTGAGGTAACAGCCATCATCTGCAAAGCAGAACACACAGCAGCAAAGGTATGTGATGGTGTCCTGTGCTGAGGCCAACATGGACTCCAAGAATAATGGAATGCCAAATCACACTACTGCCCAATGTCAGCCTTACCACAGGATATGTACCCAAAGAGCAGTGTACAACAACAGTGGTCCATCACAACAAAGGTGTTGCCTGAATGGATACTCCAAACTACCACCCCAGGATCCTGACAAGCTTGTTCTACACAGCTATGGAAAGGATCAGTATGTACCGCAGACAGAAGGCTATTGTGGACCTACTGATACTGGACCCTACACAGTGTGGCTGTCATAACTGCAAAACCTGCCCCAAAACATGTCTGACCCATTTGAAGCAGTCATTAAGGTCATTGAAGAGGGCAATGTTGTCCACACAGTGTAGCTGGACCGTGCACATGCTTCTAGACAATACCGTACGAGTTCAGTATGAATATGTTCACCAGCTTAAATATATACCCCTATGTCAGTAGAGGGGTTGCAAACCAGACCAAGGACAGAACTGACATGGTCACACATGCCGCATCCATGTCAGACTACAAAGCAGATATGAGTGGCATCCCACAAGGCCTGGTCTTGCCCCCCCCGTTCTGTATATATGTCCCATAGGTATAGGCCAAGATGGAAGGACTGTGACTGAACATGTATGCAGAGAAGTACAAACAGCCCACCATATCCGACCCCCAGCTGACACAAGCAACCCACAAAAGGGCCACCTACAAACAGACAACTGTAGCCATAGCCATGTCAGCAAGCTAATTGCAGAACTGTGTATAGACAACCACCGTGGATATACAGTAAGTGCCCACAAATTACCACACAGGTGTTAACCCATGACGTACCTAACATGTAATGTGAGGCCTGGGTACAAAAGGTGATAGATATCCTGCACTGGACAAACATGTGGCTGTAGTATTCGCAGAAACATATACTATATACCCACCCAAACATGAAGGTTGGCAGATGTAGATAAGGGGAACTCACTGTGGCTCTGCAGTCATCCTCCATCAACATCACAAGTGACTACAATAGCCCCTGTGGGATATACCGCAGCAGACACCTCCATCAACTGTAAAGTCCACAACAGTACCCCACCAGGAGTAGCAAAGAGCATGAACAGATGCCATGTGTTGCCTGAGTAAACAAACTGCAGCCCCACACACCACCATACTGCCCAGCTACAGGCAAGCTGTGCCTGATGTATGAAGCCATGTCCAACCTGGAGTGAATGAACGTGTTGCACCTTGTACAATCTGAATGGCAGTGAGCTATGCACATGAGAGACCTGAACCCCAGCACTGACATACATAGGACAAGCTGTACAGAATGATCCATAACACAGAAGGCACCCCCACTCTTCAGTAAACTCCTGGTACAGGTCAGCCAGAGAGTCACATATCGACACCCCTCAAGAGGAATCCTGATGAGTGGATGGGAGATGGTAGGCTAACCCTGGGTATCACTGTTATGTCAGAGGTAGACAGAGGCACAGTATACTAACCATGACATATGTCATGGCAAACTCCAGTTACAATGTGTGTCGAAGGACAAACACACCCTGTGACTAGCATCAGAAATGGCCTAGGGAACATTGCTAGTGTTTGCCAATGTCCACCCATGTTGTGGAATACACTAGCAATGTTGGACGAGCCTGGTGTAGGTAGTCCATATCTGAACATAATGCAACATGATCATATGTGCACAACTGGCCCTACGCAGTCTGTTGTACTGACTATGAAGATGTCAAGCAGTCATAGGACTAAAGCCCAGGATACTGTCCACCACAGTGAAAGTACTGAACCAGTACACTATACGGTACTACAGTGTTAGGTCATTATGAAAGTATATTGAGAACTGTCTGCAAAGTATCCCATGCAATCCCTGCAGGTACAGTATAATCCCTGTTGTGGCAGACATGAAGCAGTTGGCCAGTTAGTACACAACATGACACCCAACACACAACCATAAATGTGAGATATTGTTGAAGTTCACACACACCCAAATATGTGGTGGACTTCAGAGTGCAACATATGGAAAGCTCACACTGGGCATGCTCGCACACTTTGATAAATGAGGCATATGTCAGACAACATGCCATGGAACAGCTGAACTGGGCATGCTCACACACTTAGGCCATATCTCCGTTTAGCAGTTGGCCACACATATCTGGTATTTGTACGTGTCAGTCCAGGAACCAACCACAACACAGCAATCTGCCCAGTGCACACAGTAAATGACTACAGAGTCATAAGTGATATAGTGGATCGCCGTCATATGCAAACATCTTCCACAGATACACAAGTTGGTCATAGGAACAGGGAATGCTATGGCAATAAAGACCTGCAAACAGTAGAACAGCACAACAAATATTGTGCATCCGACAATTGAACATATGGGTGTAGAGGTCAATACTAGGCTTGTTGCCCTAGGGAATGACAGCTCAGCCAGAGTGTGCTTGGCATTTGCATCCCCAGGACAGTAGGCTACTGTGCCACTGTAAAGTAGGTCACAGAAGGCAACATGTGAGGCTAGTGAGCTGTGCCTCTGTCAAGCAGGGGCCCCATGGAGGTCCCAGGGATTGAATGTGCTAAGCCACAGCCATGTTGTCGGTGTGTGCTGTGAGAGGGTTGCTGAGGATCTCTGACAGTAGGTGTCCGTCAATAACAGACTGAGGGGAGCCCTATCTGCATTCTCTGGACGATTCCACTGTCAACACTGTGTTGTAATGAGTATGTGTGAATGAAGTGCAGTGCCGGAACTGTTCACAGATGTCCTCCCTCTGTGGGCTACAGCTCTGCAATGTATTAGGCCACTCTGTCTGTTTTACGGCGCATATATGGCTGGTGTACAGCTGACATGTGTCTTGTTGTGGAGCAGTCATGGGTATATGTGGGATAGCATGACCAATGCAAACTGTACACATGCTCATAGAATGCAGTTGTCAAGGATTATGCTGAGTGGCCAGTATAGTCCCCCAGCATGGGTCCTCTGAAATCGTCCACCCCAGTCTTCACAAGTGTAGAGTCTGCTTGTGCTAAATACAGTTTGTGTGCAGTGACAACCTTGCCTGGGGGTGGAGATGGGATATGGATGTCCAGGGAAAGGTGGGTATGGTCAGATATCAACAATGGTGGTCTACCTCTGGTGTGGAACAGTGAGTACCCATGTTGCAGATGGACAGGTGCAATATGTATTCCCCATGTGGCTGTGGTGTGTGGTTCTGCCATAGCACATGGACCCACAAATTGTAGTGGCTGTAGGGTAAAGTGGTAGAGGCCTGAGTAGTTCTCACACACAATATGCCTGTACCTGATGTTAACAACTGGAATGGTGTATGTAAACACCTGCATATCCTGGCACTGTTCCCAGGGAAGCTAAGTGTGTGTCCTGGATGTGGGTGTGGTGTTCTGGACTGGTTGTGTTGTGTGTTACAGGTCCTGTGGTCCCAAAGCATGGTATAGAACATAACCTGCCAGTGCGATGTGCATATCTGACCCTGACGTAGGTGGCTGCAAATGCATATATATGCTATCCCCCACCTGACAGGTAGTACTACATGTACATACCTCTGTAGAAATAAAGATGTCAGCACCCTATAAATACTGCAGGTGCAGAACAGATGCCCAGTAATTCGGATAGTGCGCTCTGCTAATGCGTCTCCCTCACGTGTCATAATATAGTTAGGTAGGGGTTTGAATGCTCAGTGTGTGTGTGAGAGGGAAATGTCCCTTTTGGCAACTGGGAAAACACACTACAGGATGCACATTCCCCTTTCTAAACACTGATGATGTCAGCACCGTATAAGTACAGCAGGAGAAGCGAAACCTCCAAGTAATGTGAAGAGTGCACTCCACTAATGCGTCCATCTCGAGTATCAAAACATAGTTAGATAGGGGTTTGAATCCTGTACATGCTCAGTGTGTGGGGAGGGGGTTAGTGTGTGTTCAAGACTGTATGAAAGAAGGATCCCTTTTGCCAACTAGGAGAATACACTACAGGATGCACATTCCCCTTTCTAAACACTGATGATGTCAGCACCCTATAAGTGCAGCAGGAGAAGGAAATCCGCCCAGTGATGTGAATAGCGTGCTCTGCTAATGCGTCCGTCTCAAGTGTCATACCATAGTTAGGTAGGGGTTTGAATCCTGTGTATGTGGAGGGGGTTAGTGTGTATTCAAGACTGTATAAAAGAAGTATCCCTTTTGCCAACTAGGAAAACACACTACAGGATGCACATTCCCCTTTCTAAACACTGATGATGTCAGCACCCTATAAGTACAGCAGGAGAAGGAAAACTTCCCAGTAATGTGAGTAGTGCACTCTGCTAATGCATCTGACTCGAGTGTCAAAGCATAATTAGGTGTTGGTTTGAATCCTGCAGATGGCAAGTGTGTGTGTTTGGATAAGAGGGGTTAGAGGTGTCTGCAATTTTGTGTGAGTGAAATGTCCCTTTTGGCAACTGGGAGAACACACTACAGGATGCACATTCCCCTTTCTAAACACAGATGATGTCAGAACCCTATAAGTACAGCAGGAGAAGAGAAGCCTCCCAGTAATGCGAATAGTGCACTGTGTTAATGCATCCATCCATCTCAAGTGTCAGAACATCGTTAAATAGGGGTTTGAATCCTGCAAATGCTCAGTGTGTGTGGAGGGAGCTAGTGTATGTGCAAGTCTGTATGAAGGAAATATCCCTTTTGGCAACTAGGAGAACACATGACAGGATGCACATTCCCCTTTCTAAACACTGATGATGTCAGCACCCTATAAGTAAAGCAGGAGAAGGGAAACCTCCCAGTAATTCGAATAGCACACTCTGCTAATGCGTCTCTCCCGAGTGTCATAATATAGTTAGATAGGAGTTTGAAACCTGTAAATGGCTTGTGTGTGTTTGGATGTAGGGACTCAGTGTGTGTGCGATTCTGTATGAAAAACATGTGATTTTTTTGAAATCAGGGGATCACACTACATGATGCACATTACCCTTTCCAAACAGTGATGATGACAGCACCCTATACATACAGTTGGAGAAGAGACATTTGCCAGTACTCAAAATAGCGCAACCTGCTACAGCGTCACTCGCAAGTGCCATAACATATTTCGGTAGGGGTTTGAAACCTGCAAGTGTGTTTGGATGGGGGGAGTTTGTGTGTGTGCATTTCCGTATGAAAAACATGTTAGTTTTGGCAATCAGGAGATCACACTACCTGATGCACATTACCCTTTCAAAATACTGATGTTGTCAGCACCCTATAAGTACAGCCAGAGAAGAAGAGCTATCTAGTAATCCAAATAGTGCGCTTTGCTAATGCGTCTCTCTCACGTGTCATGACTTAGTTAGGTAGGGGAATGAATCCTGCAAATGGCAAGTGTGTGTGTGTGTGTGGGTGTGTGTAAATGCAAGTATGAGAGAACAGATCCTTTTGGCAAATACTACAATACACCAGATGCTGCATATTCCCCCAGTAAACACAGGGGATGTCACCACACTATCAGCACAGCCAAACAGGGCTAGTTGGCTAGTAATGCCAATAGTGCGCTCTGCTACTGTGTCTATTACCATTGCCAGAGTACAGATAGGTATGTTTTGGTAACCCACAACTGCCACATGTGGTTGTGTCACACATTATGACCTTGTGTGGGTCTTTGTACATAACAATGCATGCCATTGCCTAAACCAACAATGGCATTGCACACATGATGTATGTGTGTGACACATACACATAAATACCTGTGACCTGCAGTAGTTACCATGTCTGACACATGCCGCGAGTGGATAAATGGTATTTGCAATGTATACCAATATGACTGTGTCTTACTGTGCAGGGGCCGCACGCGGTATGTGTCTATACAGTGTGGGTGTATATGGTAAAATACCTACAGCAGGGAATACACATCTGGTCTGGGCCATATAGTGTACATGTAAAAGAAAAATGAACTCCACAAAACAAGTCAGTTCAATCCGAGTGGCAAAACGAAAAGAAAAATTATTTTAAATAGCACCAATAATATTGATCCAGTCAACTGGATCAATAGTGTACATGTAGTTGATGTACATGTGCTGCATGTTCCCACCTGTTGTGGTAGTGGTAACATGTCATTCCACTGCAATTCAGTGACTACATGCTGTGAACCCTTCAACCAGTGTGTTGTAGCTACAGTAATGCTCATGCACAATGTTTGGCTGGATGCAGTCCAGCCATATAAACACAGTTCTTGAGACTGTCATATTGCCAGTGTTGTTATGGAGGATAGGTGGTCTTCCTGTGTATGAGAGGGTTGTGTGTGCCAGGCTATGAACCAGATGGCAGTCCGACACACTGTTAGCTGCACATGATTAGGCCCTGATGCTTTGTGCTGTGCCAGCAACCTGGAGGTGTGTGTATCTGTGGTGTCTTGGGATACCACCCCCCTGTCCATGTGTGTTACATGTGTAGGGGATGACAGGCATGGTATGGGGCATAACCTGTCAGTGATGGGTAACACCTGTGAGCCATGAATCAGGAATCTGGTACTGCACAGACATTGCAGTTCACCGTGCTGAGGACAGTGTCCGGTGCATGCATCTTGCGGTGTACACTGCTGTTGTTGTGTAGCAGCACTGTTAGTGTCCTAACCTGTGTGATACCCATGGAGGTGGCTATGTAAACCGTGTCCTGCAGCATAAGGCAGTATGTGTGTATCAAGGAGCTTTGCCATTATACATCGGGCCATGGGTGTCACGTGCAAGATGACCCTTGCACATCATTGTGGCTTCCCTAGCATGTAAGCACACGTTGACAGCCAGCGGATACCCTATGAATGACATTGGAGACTGAGCATAATGTAGACATACAACACCCTTCCCACATATAGTGGTAGCATACCTGGTGAGGGTATGTTGGCAACCAAGATCAGGCTCATACTGGCTTGTGCCACATGCTGAGAGATCCATTCTATGTTCCCTATCATGTAGTCCAGGGAGGTATGTCTCAGGTCAGCCATACTGGCATGGTCAATGAGTGAGTCATATGTGTCCATGCCTCTGACTGACCTGTATGCATGTGTTCTGTGGTGGACCATAGTGCCCCTGAGGCATATCACTGTGACCTTCACCAGATACAGCCTGTTGAGCGAGACCCCAGTGCAGCACCCAAGACAGGTACCTGACACGTCTGTAGCAGGTGTGTTGTGTAGCCCTACAGGCTGTGAGTGTGTGGCACACGGGATGTGTGTGCCATGTGTGGCATGTGCTCTGTTCCGACGGAACATATGCCTGTGTGCCAGCTGCGGAGGTGTGTGATGCTCAGGCAGGATGCTATTCTGAGTCCCCACGTATGCCCCAGTGTGTTCAGCATGCTGTCAGTGCATGTCAATGTCTGACTTGTATTGTAGTCACTGTAATATATTTCATTTATTTATCTTACATTTGTTGACCGGGATAGTCCGACAGGATGCATGTCCATTTCCAGCGGAGGCCCAGGGAGAAAAGCTACAAGGGTAAGCAGATACTGCATTACATAATACCAGCATTACATATTACAAACAGATTATTTACAGAGATTACATAAGTAAGCAAGTTAAACATGTTCCACAGGTTAAAGTTAGTCCTGAGCACAAGTCAGGATTAAATTAAATTACACAGTAAACTGGTTAACAGATTTTACACATTCGAGTTAGCCAGGCTTGATACATTGACATAGCCAGTTAAGTGACAAATGTTGTTTGAGTCTAGTGTTAAATTGACCTAAGGTGGAAAGTAAGGTAATATCAGCTGGAAGTGAGTTCCAGGATCTACTTACAGAGTTTGCAATGAGAGAATCACCGGCTGTGTTATTAAATTTGCTAGTCTGAATTAGTAGTTTGTTAGAGGATCGAAGCAGTCTAGGATTATTATAGGGGGTGATAATATTTGAAGTGCAGGAGTATTGTCCGGATTATAGAGGATTTTATAGGCCATAATCAGTTGGTTATACTGTATTAGGCTGGGTAGTTCAAGCCAACCAAGCTGATTTAGATTGATGCAATGATGTGTCCTAAAAGGCAGCCCAGTGGCAAACCTGGCAATGTGGTTGTAGCAAATTGAGTGTTTGTTAAGGACAGTCTTGTTCATATTCGAGAGTAGAGGGGATGCATACAGAAGGGTTGAAAGAAGGTGTGAGCGAGCTATGGAAATTTTAGCTGGAGGGGGTTAGGAAGGCTTTTATTCTGTAAAGTGACCCTAGTTTTTTATTGATGGCTTTGATAATTTGGTTAACATGTAGGTCACATTTGAGATTATTGTCTGTGATGACACCTAATAGTTTAGTAGATGGGTCAGGGGAGATTATTGTGCCATCAGTTGATGTTATGGTAAAGGTGAAAGCGGTAGACCTACGTGTTGGTGAAATAACAGCAGTTTAGTTTTTTTGGGATTTAGGATCAGACAATGTTCAGAAAGCCAGTTTTCTATTGTATTAAAGGTGGTCTGGGTAGCTGACCATAACTCTACTGGAGATGTGGCTGACAAGATCAGAGTAGAGTCATCAGCATAATGGATACAGATGACTTTTGGGATGACAGTATAAAGGTCGTTAATGAAGATGGAGAACAGCAAGGGCCCTAGTATAGAGCCATGTGGTACTCTGAGGGTGTTAGGTAGAAGGTTAGAGAGTTTGTTCTGCCAGAGGCCAGCCTGCTGTCGACCATGCAGGTAGGACTGAAACCATTGGAAGGCTCCAGTATCTAGACAGAATGTTTGCAGGGTGTGGATTACAAGTTGGTGATCAACCATATCGTATGCCTTGGAAAGATCCAAAAAGAGGGCTGAGGATATATAATTAGTGTTGCAAGTATGGTTTATGGTGTTAGTAAAGGCTAGGAGGCCTGAAGTAATGCTGTCATGAGGACGGAAGCCATGCTGAGTGTCTGCCATAAGGCGATTTTGGATTAGGTGATGCATGAATTGTCTATGAATAAAGTTTCCATAATCTTTGCAAGTGGAGAGAGTATAGCTATTGGCCTATAATTGGAGAATTCACTAGAGCTGCCTCCTTTGTGAAGTGGGATTACATACGATATTTTCCAGATGGTGGGAAATTTAGATTCTACCATGGTTCGTTTGATTAGTTTTGAGACGGGGTAAGCAATAGCATCAGCTGATTTTTGTAGGTACTCGGCAGGGAGTTGATCAGCAGAAAGTGTAGTGGGTTTTACTTTTTCAATCAAGGTACGGAGAAGTGAAGTGGTGACTGGTTGGCAGCTGAACGCAAGTAGGTTTCTAGGGGTGCTACTTTCAGGACCAGGGGAGCTAGGAGGTAGATGGCTAGCTAGGGCTTGAAATGTCTCAGTAAAGAATTGGTCAAAACTATCAGAAATATCTTCAGGGGTTTTATCAATAGTAGCAGCAGGTATTGGGGTTGAAGTTTGTCCAGGATGTAGTATATATGACATGCCACCTGACAGGGTATGGCATTACTGGGTTCAGAGAGCTCAGTCCCCAGATTGGCTGTGTGGTGGCATCCCACACATGTGTTGTACGTTCCTGGCCAAGGGTGATGGCTGACTGCATACATGTGGCAGCTGTGACATTGCCACATGACTCACATAAACCACAACTGGACCATAGAGGTGATTCACAGGTTACCTTTGCACATGCTACCCTAGTAGTGTGATTGCCATGGTGAGTACCAACACATAGGGCCAATGGGGAACAACATACTGAAGGTGTGTATGTGTGGGTGTACCGCTACTGTTTCATAGCACTGGCATATATGACTGCACACGTGGGTAAATGCCAGGTAAGACATGTGCAATGTGTCACAGGCAACGTACATGCGTACAGGACAGACAGTGATGTTCTGTCATGTGTAAAGTTGACATACGTATCGTACGCTATGCAGATGTCACTAGGAATCTACAGAAGCACTGTAACTCTGCATTGCAGGTGTAAGCAGTGTTCCAGGGAACCCCAAGCGAACATGCATGCAAACAAAGCTACAGTAAGCAGGGCTGGAAGTAGTGCATTGTACAACAAAGAAGGGGTAACAATAACAGTAAGTAACAATGCAAATATGTAGGCACTATCAACATGTACCCAGGAATACACAGCGCAGATGCCCATGGTAGAACTGATATTATGTCATAGTTATTTGTGATTTGGATTACACTGGTACTGCACACATATCTTCATGCGCAAACATCCACATTGCATAGTCGTTGTGGGCAACTTGACACCATTACTGTACATGTCCACCATTGCATATCACTACTTGCGTTAGCTTCCCCCCTGTGCTACCCATGTATGCAGCTATCTGTTGACAACCTTACCACCGGCATGCAATTATGTGCAGCTGTTACACTTTGGTATGTACTATGGGTGCAAATAACAATTCAGGACATTCATACAGTTACTGCAGCAGGCATGCTGGGATATACACACAGTCATAGCAGCACACTGTACTGTTACCAACATGATACTACTAATACACTTTTATGTAGTCACCCTGTGCATCAGCAACGTGTTTACCTGTTCCCGCAATGATGTTGGAGATTGCAGGAGGTGGCACAGTGTCATCATATGCACAGGGTGTGAGTTAGGTATACCTGAGTCAGCCACTGATACCCCCAATTGACATGTGTGTGTATGTGTGTTGATGAGGGCAGCAGTACAGGGTGGGGCAGTGTTGGTGCAGTGTGTGCGTGTATGTGGTCGCCCTAGGTGTTAACATTTCGCATGTGTGTATGCACGCACACAGTTCCACCTCATGGCTGCCATATACAGGGGTTTGTGGACAGCCACAGACTGCACCTGGCAGGTCATACAGATCAGTATCTGTGGGCATGGACACGGTACCTGTGCCTGGCAGGGGTGCTACGGACCGTATCCAGTACTAAGCCAGACTGGGTACTGTCATCAGAAGCAGGAGTGTGTTGACTGGACACAGGTCCCTGTTGGGACTGTCCAGAGCCACGTGCACATGTTCTCCTGGGGTGTTCCGATGACAGCACAGACCCAGCATTGCTGGGGCTGCTGCTGGCACTATGGGGGCGTGCGCGAGCCTGTTGTCATCCACGCCGACTGCCAGCTGCTGCTGTTGCCGGCATACGGCCACGTCGACACCGCAAACGCCCACCATTGCCCTGGCTCATGGACATTTGGTTGTGGAACTGCTGTAATATGTCCCCACAACGTCTGTCTATGACATTGGTGAAATTACGGATAGCATCCGCAATGTCACGCATACTGTCTGTCATGGCTATGCGACATGCTCTCAGCTCCCTCAGACCCTGTCTGGTGTACCTTTCCATACGCGACTGTGCCTGCATGACAGTCCAAAACATAGCTGAGGTTGACAGACCTCTTTGGGCACGTCGGCCAGAGGCAGTACGCCCATGGATGCTCCCACGAGAACCCATGGGCAACTGTCTGTGTGGTACCATTGGAGGACCCGGCCCATGGCTGCTGTGTGGGGACACATGTGCCACAGGTACCACATTACCCTGGTCTATGCCCACTGTATCCTGTCCATCACCTAGGGACAATGGTGACAAAGGATGTACTGGCAGGATGACTGTGGACAATGATGGGGTTGACAGCTGTGTACTGTCAATTGGCTGACCAATGGCGGACCCTGACACACCTTCCTGTACCACTACACAAATATCATCATTACCAGTACCCGTGGCACAAGATTCAGGTTCCCTGCTGCAGGTCACCAGAGCAGCACCAGAACCTGTGGGAGGAAGACAGGAAACACAGTTTACAGTCTCCAGACATTGTTACCAGTGATGCACTTCTGCACACATGCACACATGGACACATGCACACATGCACACATGGACACAGGCACACATGCACACATGGACACAGGCACACATGCAGACAGGCACACGTGGACACATGCACACATGCACACATGCACACATGCACACAGGCACACATGCACACATGCAGACATGCACACGTGGACACATGCACGTGGACACATGCACACATGCACACATGCACACGTGGACACATGCACACATGCACACATGCACACATGCACACGTGGTCACATGCACACATGGACACATGCACACATGCACACATGCACACATGGTCACGTGTACAGATGCACACATGCACACATGCACACGTGGACACAAGCACACATGCACACATGCACAAATGCACACATGCACACGTGGACACAGGCACACATGCACACGTGGACACAGGCACACATGCACACATGCACACATGGGCACAGGCACACCTGCACACATGCACACATGCACACCCCGCAGTATACACACAGAGCACTACTGAGTTACACTACTGTTACTAGCATTATCAGGACTATTATAGGTTATGTTAAACACACTCACCAGCATGGATGGCCTGCCTTGCTGTAACCCAGGAGGGACCTGCAGAAATGATGAGATTAATGTCAGTGGGCACAACTGTGCCATTGATATTGCATATGATACAGTGCAGTAGTACACCAGTTGCCTTTCACACATCAGCTGCTGATATTGCCAGTATCACACATGCACAATTACATACTATGATGACAGATACATACCATGGACACACCTTACACATGCATAAACTAACAGTGTACAGAGCAGTCAAGTGTACATATGGCATATTACCTGCATGCTCCATGTCGTGCTGCTGTGTGGATCCAGCCTCCATCATGATGCAGGTGTACTACTGTTGCTGTTCCAGGGCTGGAGCCACAACACGTAGGAGTAGCCCCTCCAGTCTGGTGAGGGGGGGATGTGTGGCCACCCCACCTCCTGTGGCAACCTGTTGCTTGTGGATATCTGATGCACGCTGATGGACACTTCGGATTAAATCACTGCAGTGATGTCGTACCTGCTCATATGTCCTATTATGCGTGCCAATATCATTTACCCTATGGACAAGGTCTTGCCACAGTGCAGCCCTCTCCTGCTGATTCTGACTGGTGCAGGAAAACAGGATGTCATACTCCCGCACCAGGCTCTGCAGAGTAGGTGGGATTACGCTGACGCGCCATCTCCCTGGAAGAGAACACAAACAGGATATCAGCAGACTATGTCAGCAATATATGGCACACATACTATACATGATACCCATGTGTAGTGATATACTACTACTCCCATATGTTGCATGTGTGTGTGTCGTGGTGGATACACAGGTACATGGCCAGATATCAGTGCTCAGCCAACACCTGTGCAACAATACCTGCCACATTCCACACAACATAGTAGAATGCCCCATCGGTCAGCACACACTGACAGGTCCAATGCACAACCTCACTCTGGGGGTTCATCCCAAGGTACTGTATGTGGGACGCCATCCACTAGTGTGATGTGGACACAAGTTACTCGGCCTGGATATACATATCCCACCACCACCACAAGCACAGTAGACTACTTTGATATGTATGTGATTAGACAGTTATTCACATGTTAGGACTGAGATGGTATCCATGCAGCACACTGGGCCAGTGGAAGCCACAAACCACACTGCTGACCCCTTTGCAAATGCTTACCATGGACATGCCACAGATTGCATGGAACTTGCACACACATTTCTAACCCAGACCCTATGCAGAAAGGTTAGGCATCCTGTCCGGTGGACCCCAGACAGAGGCAGATTGTATAACAATAGCAGGAGGCTACTGCAGGACAGAGCACATTCACATTAAGAGAAGGCATCTGTGGTCAGCACTGGTACTACGCTACGGTCCCTCATAACAATGGCCATGGCCTACTCTGGGAGGGAAATGGCCACAAACACTATGGATGACCACAAGGCCTTCTTCAGTTATGTTACACATATGGACCAAATGCCTCAGATATGCTCTGTGTTAATACACACTTACTTAACATTCACCAAACACACAGATATTGGCAACAATCTTGCAGACAGGTTCGGTGCACGTATCCCCCCTCCTTCTCCCCCACTAGTTGAAATAGTTATCACAGCTGTATGTAACCTCCCTATCATCTCACATGTCCAGGTGAGGGCCGCCCTCAGCAGAGCAGAACACACAGCATCACTGTGACCTCATGGTATCCCTGGATGTGTGCTACCTGCACTCCAAGAGGACATACAACCGCATATAACACTGATAATTTATCTTGGCCATACTACAGGATATGTACCTGGACAGTGGCATACAGCGACAGTGGTCCCACACCACTAAGGAGGCACCTCGACTGACCCTGGGAACTACCACATCATATGCATAACCGGCCTGGTCTGCTAAGCTATGGAATTATGCAGTATGGGATGCATATGCAGTGATATCAGGTACCTGCAGGCACTTGTTCCCAGCCAGTGTGCCTTTGTGATGGGCTGATCCTGCCTTTTGAACCTGGCTGACCTTTCAAAGCAGTCACTACAGCCATTGCTGAGGGCAACGCACAGACAACTGCTGCCAGGATCATGGCCTAACACTGATTGACATGTAATGTATGGTCATCCCTTTTGGTGGAACTACGTACACACAACATATCACATGGACATACCTATAGATACAGACCTATGACACATTTGGAGGGTTCACAGTATGCACACTATTAATCTGCTACTTTGCATTACCTGTGTTTGTCGCAGCTGGTTGCGTTACCACTGCTTCTGATTCCTGCTGCTACTGTCACTGCTGACAGCTTAGAGTCACAGAGTCACAGTGTGTAGGGTTTTTTTTCTCTCTCTCTCAGTTTCTCTCTCCTCTATCTGCTTCCAGACAGTGCAATGAATGTATTGCATGTGTGGAGTGTTAGTAATGGATGCTTTTGTAGGTATCTGCATAGGTCCATGTGATGGCCTCTGCACCAACTGTAAGCCAGCATTTGCTAATTGCATACAGCCAGTTGTGTACTGATTGCAGTTCTCACTGTGATTTCAGGTCAGTGCTATAAAAGGGTATGTGAGATAGGCGTTGCCCTTTCAGATTGTAAGGGCGTGGACCATGCTGGCATGCTGTGGACACTGTTCTGTGAGTGTAAAGGTTAGTATCTCTCTCATGATTCAGGCTGTGTTGTAGATTCACATTTCTCCATTCCTCTCTCCTGTTCCCTACAGTAAGTGTGTATGCACAATGACACCTACAACTATATATAGATATATATTTATATATATATATGTACATATACATACATTTATATATGTACATTAACTGACATTATTACCTACAAGCTAACAACTAGCATGGCTGTTTCTGTTCACACACTACTATTATGGGAATCCAGTAGTTTTGACAGTAATTCTACATGACATGCTTTGGCTACTACACATCCTATATTCCCTTTACATTCATCCCTACTATTACATGTTATATTTATTTTAGCACAATGTTCTTGTATAAAAGTCATGGCTTAGTGGTAGGTCATACAGACTAGTGTTTCCAAGGTCCTGGGTTCGGGACTGACAGTGGGATTTTATTTTGCTTTTGAACTGAGTACAGGACCTGTCAATCAAAGTGACTAAGGCACTTTTAAGCAGTTGTAACCGGGTTAGCACTGGTTTGCGCGGAGCTCACGCATGTGCACTGGCGGTTAGCTCTGCGCACACACCGCGCACACCTGCTTACAACCGCTTAACAGTGCTTACTCTGGCACACATCCGCACTATTTTCTTTGAAAGAAATGAAAATGGGGAGACAGGAAAGTGGTGAAAAAGGGGTCACAAAGAGGGTAAGACAGTAGGGAAACAAGCTTGGGATTTGCAGGATGGATGTAGGTAAGGCCCATAGATGCCCATTTCTTCATCAGCAACAGCTGTGCATATGTATGTAATTTGGTGTGACATTTGAAACCTTCCACCCCTGAGAGAGGTGTCAGGACAACAATAATACTTGTTGTACAGCCAATTATAATTGATAGTTTCCATGTCCAGCAGACATGTGTGCGGAATGGGCAGCTATGTATGGGGCGTAATTTTTTTGTGGGTACAGCGTGAGAGTGGTATGTCAGGTGAAGGAAGTCAGTACAGCTGGGGAGGTAGGTTGGGTAGGTAAACAGACAAGACAAACAAGATGCATACAGGGGCGGTGTATGACACGTGTGGGGGGGGTTACACAATTGACGGGGACAGAGGTTTGGATATCCAGAGTCCATGAGCCCACAGATGGCAACAGTGGAACTGATATCCCCACCCATAGGCAGTTGCCACTGTTCCTTCACTGCCCAGGATGGGGCTGTGCTGGGGGCTGTGTAGGCCGGGCAACAGGCATGCCTGTAAGTTGTGCCACCCATGCCTCAAGCTGGTGTAGGGGCTCGAGAACAGAGTCCTGAATCTCCCTACGCACCACAGTCCGGACGCTATGGAGGGTGAGTGGTGGTTCTCCTCCAGCCACACTTGCAGAGGGGGGGTGAGCCCCATCCCCTGCAGCTTTTCCACCCA
This sequence comes from Protopterus annectens, assembly GCF_019279795.1. Classification (NCBI taxonomy): domain Eukaryota; kingdom Metazoa; phylum Chordata; order Ceratodontiformes; family Protopteridae; genus Protopterus; species Protopterus annectens. The sequence continues at coordinate 1,045,573,431 of NC_056728.1, read as the reverse complement.
CAGGTGGCACAGGGCCACCGGAGGAGGGTCCAGACTGGGCACTAGTGCCAGGTGCACTCGCCAGCTGAGGTGGGAGAGGTGGGTCCGCTGGAACCCGCCTTCCCTGTCGTCCTATGTTTTGCATTATGTCATGACAGTTTGGGTTAGTGACATATAATACCATTCACAATTAGTTGTAACAGCATGCATTAGTATTCCCATTAACCAAACACCCAGATATTCACACCATTGAACAGCGTGCATAACACATGCATAATTTGAACAGCAATACACAGTCCAACAACATGCAGGGTTAATTGATGGCAACAGGCCATCAGGTTTGGATGTATGAACAGGGCAGCTGCATCAACGGACATGCAAATATATATGACCCAACAGGACAAATGTCCAGGGGTGTTAATTGTGATTGCACATACCATTTTCAAGTGGAATGGGTTATATGTGGTTATAGGGTGGGGTGAAGAAAATAATATTAGCACCTTCGAATACCAATACATATGCTGTACATTTCTAATAGCTGCACATATATACACACTACTGTTCTAACTACAGTTTCCAATATGATAACTATTTCAACTTGGTGATAGGACTGTTACTGCAACATCAATATACATTTTATTGTTCTTCATACACATTCATATCTAGCTTTGTTCAGCTACATCATCCTGCTACATTTGCTTTATATAGCTATAGACAAGTGTGGATGTTTGGTATATCAGACAATCATACTATCTGCATATTGCAGACTGAGAGCAACATATCCAGATTTTGGGATACACATTCCAGATGCAGCAACACTTTGAACAGATTTCGCTGCTTGGTTTTGATTCTCACATGCATTTCATTCTGTCTTGACTGCAGTATACTTTATTCAGGGGTTATTACTACTGTATTGCTGGATTCATGACACTTTCTTACACTCTCTCACTTGTTTTCATTTTACTATTCAGGATGGTACTTACTTCTAGGCTTTATTGACATGTTTTACCTGTAGTTATTACAATCCTTTCCAGCAGTCTCACTTCTGTCATGTTTCAGTATTTCAACAGGAATATATTTCACACATGTGATTTCATCATCTTCTGCAGCTATACTTTTCAGCCTGCTGCAGGTTGTGTACTATTTTCTTACAGGTGGGGCATTTTTATTTCAGAATTTATGTCAGACATTTTCATTTTTCTGTTTGGCTTACAGTCTGCAACACACTTTTGTAATCAAGCAATACTTGCAGACACTTTCACACTGTTACTTGCACATTTTATTCCTTAGTGACTATACTGCACTCTTTTGCTGACTATCATACTTTTATATTTCTTTACAGTTACTGGTAGTGGATTACTGACCTGCCTGGTGGCGCAACTGCACTAGCCTATCGTCATAGGCTCTGCGGTTCGCAGAACGGACACCTGCAGCTGTAGTATAAATGAAGTAATATTGGAATACACATCTCCATAATATCAGCTAGTTTAATTTCTTACATACATAATTAAATGTAACTTACTCAGTAGTGGGGCGTTGGGCATTTGCCGGGCCTCCTGGATCCAAAGGTTCAGTTGGTCCTGCTTGCGTCTCTTCAGGTCCGCATGGTGGTGACGGACCTGCTCACCAGTCCTTGGAATCCCTGTGGCACTGATGAGATCATGAGCCAACCGGTCCCACGCCTCAGCCCTGTATGCTCCCCAGAGGACCTGGCCCTGCATGAGTTGGGCCTCATGATTGTGGACTAGGAGCCAGACCATGTAGCTGGACTCCTCAATGCCCCACCTCTGTGCTCGAAAGCAACTACCCTCTCCTACTCCTGTCATTCTGGCTGCAGTTCAGTTCTACAATCGTTTATGCTGTGTATTCCCGCCTATGGGGCTTATATAGTCCGTTTTTCCCGCACATAACTGTGATTGGCCATTTTGGAATTGTATCAACTTCAGTAAACCTGCATTGTCATGCTCCAGTTTGTATTCATTCCTATATATTAGCTATTATTGCTTTTATAGGTACTGCTGTCATGGTTTAGTAGTTTGGTACCTTGACTATGGTGTATAGTATCCTGGGTTCGAACCTGGCCACTACTTTTTATTTTTTATGACTGTCTAGACAAGCTGAGGGGTGTGTCTGTGTAAAGGCAGTTTTGATACGGCTTGCTCAACGTTGCCCGTCGGTTAGCTTGTTTGCGCGGTGCGCAGCTCCGCGCAAACGGGGTATGCTGGTTTAAGCCTCATTTGGCTATCGGTACGCATATTACACTCAGCTCAGCTAGGGGCACATAGATTCAGCGTGTTAAACCACTGCTCAGCTACGGGCACTCATTTTGCACCAGTTAAACCACTGCTCACCTACGGGCAGATGCACTCACCCTGTTAAACTGTATCTCATCTATGGGCACATCTGGCATTTTTTATTGCTTTTTTACCTCACATTTCTTCAATATAAATAGGCTATTTCATTACATTTTACATATAATGTGATTTTATGTGTACATATTTGTCAGGGACTTGTTTTGTGCTTATTTTGCTAAAAATAAAGGTTGGTGTTGTGGGGGCTCGAACCATGAATGCCTGCTCTTCAGCCAACATCTCTACCGCTACGCTATTGCTTCTTGACTTACTTTGCATATTTAGTTCTTATATGCTTTCCCACTGACTGCTAACTGTAGCTGCGCTACTGGCACGCCCGCGCATACAAGCGCACTCACGGTTAAACATCTTTACAATTTAAAAAAAATTATGTGATGTTCATTTGTACATCTTATGTTCGTAGTCTGTGGGGACATGTGTTGTGTTGTGTTTATTCACATTTCCATGGACTCTGGCGTGGGTGTTTACTTTGGGCACTTTTACTCTTCTGGGGGTGTGTCCGCTTACAGGGCTCGGCCTATGGACACGCCCCCTACTGTCTTACATGGACCGTGTTAGCCTTTGGTGTGATTCAGCATGCTCTCATGAATATGCAGAGCATGCTGACATCACTCCGTTTAACTGCAGCCTCCGTGTATGAGTTATAACTCTTACACGGAGGCTTCGTGAATCCTGCCCACGGCAAAAACTGTAAAAAAATACACTTAAACAGTTTTAAACGACTACAAATGATCAGAAAAGGCTATCACACTTTAGTGTGCAGCCTACAACAGTTAAACAAATTACTTAAACAAAAAACAACTTTTTAAAAGTGCAGGCAGTCAAATAAGTACAATATGTGAAAAAAACAAGCTTTTAAATCACAATAAACACTGGAAAATCTGCATTTAGGCGGGAAACAGTTAAGTACAGCAAGAAAGTACAGAAAACTGATACTTAATCACTCCAAAGTCTCTCTCCTAAGCTAGAAGGCTTGTATCAGTTTAAGGCTTTCTAGTGCTACCCAGTAGGTTAGTTACAGGAAAGATGGGAAACAAGTGCAGATGTGGTCTTTTAAACCAGAAAGTTGAAAAAGACGGGCAAACTGTCCAAATGGTCAATAAACTAAAATTTCTGGGCCAAGAACTTCTCCTCTTGTGGTAGACAGGCTACCACTCCCACTGATAAGCTAGAAGGCTTTCCTCCAACACAGAAAGGCTTGCAGGGCTCAGAAGCTTACCAACAGTCCTGGATACAGCAACCCTGTATCTGGACTAGGCTAGTTACAGGAAAGGTGGGAAACAAGCGCAAGTGCAGCTTTTAAACCAGAACAGTGAAAGAGATGGAAAAAAACTGCTCAAACAGCCAATAGCTACAATTTCTGGGCCAGGAAGCACTCCTCTTGTGGTAGATAGGCTACCTAATGCGTACCACTCCCACTGATAAGCTAGAAGGTTTCCCTTCAACACAGAAAGGCTTGCGGGGCTCAGAAGCTTACAAAGAGTCCTGGAATACAGCAAATCTGTACCTGGACTAGACTAGTTATAGGAAAGGTGGGGAACAAGTACAAACGTAGGCTTTTAAGCCAGCAAGTTGAAAGAGATGGAAAACTGCCCAAACGGCCAAATAAACTACAATTTCTGGGCCAAAACTCACTCTTCCCATGGAGGATAGACTACCTAGTGCTTACCACTCCTACTGATAAACTAGAAGGCTTTCTTCCAACACAGAAAGGCTTGGGGGCTCAGAAGCTTACTAACAATCCTGGATACATCAACTCTGTAACTGAACTAGGCTAGTTATAGGAATGGCAGGAAACAGGCACAAGTGAGGCTTTCAAACCAGAAAGTTGAAAGAGATGGAAAAAAACTGCTCATACAACCAATAGCTACAATTTCTGGGCCAGCGACCATTCCTCTTGTGGTGGATAGGCTACCTGATGCTCACCACTCCCACTGATAAGCTTGGTGAGCTCAGAAGCTTACAAAGAGTCCTGGATACAGCAAATCTCTACCTGGACTAGACTAGTAACAGGAAAGGCAGGAAACAAGCGCAAACACAGGCTTTTAAATCAGAAGGTTGAAAGAGATGGAAAAGCTTCCCAAACGGCCAATAAACTATAATTTCTGGGCCAGAAACCACTCCTCTTGTGGCAGATAGGTAACCTAGTGCTTACCACTCCCACTGATAAGCTAGAAGGCTTGTCTCCAACACAGAAGGGCTTGGGGGGGCTCAGAAGATTACCAAGAGTCCTGGATACAGCAAATCTGTACCTGGATTACACTAGCTATAGGAAAGGCGGGGACCAAACGCAAAACAGGCTTTTAACCAGAAAGTAGAAAGAGATGGAAAAACTACCCAAATGGCCAATGAACTACAATTTCAGGGCCAAAACCCACTCTTCCCATGGTATATAGGCTACCTAGTGCTTACCACTCCCACTGATAAGCTAGAAGGTTTCCCTCCAACACAGAAAGGCTTGGGGGGGCTCAGAAGCTTACCAACAGTCCTGGATACAGCAAGTCTGTATCTGGACTTGACTAGTTACAGGAAAGGCAGGAAACAAGCTTAGATTTTTTTTTACAGAACAGCAGCTGAAACAGCAGTAAATACAATTCAAATTGTAGCGCAGGCCAGCACACCCGAGCGTGTAGCAACACTACGGCAAATACAGTTCAAATAAATGCAATTAAATTAACAAATGACTAGAAAAAAGTGCAGAAGGCAGTAAATTAGAAGGCTACTAACAAGCTGTAATAAGTGCAGAGTAAGAGCGACTGATCAGATAGCACGCAGAAGAGCAACTAAAACAGTTGCAGTAAGAGCAGATTATGCTAAGATTACTAAATCTATGATAGACATTAATTCTTTGAGGATAAGCAGTAGTACTGAGATTTAGTCAGCATAGAGGCCATTATTATAATCAGTGGGAAAAGGCAGTTTAATCTGGACCAGTACATGGGCATAATCATTTTTTTGGATGTGTGTTTTTAGCATTAATTTGAACTGTGCTTTGATTGTGCTGGATGTTATGTTGGGAGTTAAGGCATTCCAATTTTTAGCTATATAGTAGGAGAAGAGGGATTCACCAGCCTGATTTTTGCAGTGGTCATTTTTATCAGGATTTTGCTACTTGATCTTAATGTTCTGGCACTGGAGTAAGGCTGTAGTAGGTTTTTCATGGCAGGTGTATTTTCTTTATGATGGAGTATTTTCTGGGCCATGGTTAGTTGGTTATACAGTAGGAGTTAGGGAATCCCTTACCACTTGAGTTGCTTATGTGGTGTGCAGTGATGTGACCTAAAGTCTGTGTTGGTGGCAAATCTTGCAATTTTTTATAGCATGTCTCTAGTTTTGTTATGTCTGATTTTGTCCAGTTAATGCATGCATAGGCCTTTTGTGATTGAATTTGATTGTCTTAGCAAACTCTCCTCCATTTTGAAGTTTTTCAGATATTTCTGCTGAACAGAATATACATAATGTAATTAGTTGATGGTCTATTTTTTTCAGTTTAGTTAGGCATACTATACATTTTTACAATGGAAGGTATTGCATCTTATATAAAAAGGGAGACACACACACACACACACACACACACACACACACACACACACACACACATGCACACATATATATTTCAGATGACTGACTTCAGAAACTCAGAAAAAATATCAGAGACCATATGATTGAGTTTCCAAAAACTTGAACATCAAATAAAAAAAAAACACAAACATCTACCTTTTTACATTTTTGCACCCCCCCCCCCAACACCCCTTCCAAATTATATTTGCCAACTCCAAGATCAAACTCCAGTGAGGAAAAGGGTAAATTTCCCGATCCTCGCTGTACAGCAATCTCAATTCAAAAGCTTTGAATTTTCAAAAAATCAGTCATATGGTCTCAACCATATGGAGTTTGAGTTTCTGAAAACTCGATCAACTGATAGGGACCCATAAACATACACATACATACATTCATATTCAGATATAATACACCCACACAGTAACTATAACATCCATTTTTGAGTGCATTACATAATACTTCGTTTGCTGATGACCACATAACATTTGTTTCTTGTGAATTAATGTATGCTTGTGTGGAACAGGTGCAGGAGAGAAGGAATACATTATATTTTATGAACAAGTAGAATTTGTTGGCACATAAGGACCACATGTCCACCTGTTCTGACTGTATCTGTTTTAATAGTTATGGATTATTTTAATATAATCAGATCACACTTCTGTTTCCTAAGAACATCTGACTCATGCACTAATGCCCTCCAGGCTTTTAAATTCCATAGCCTTCTACAGAAGGATATTCCATGTATTTGCATCCTTCTTTCTAAAAAATAATTTGTGATATAGAAGTTCTGTACAGTCCTTCCTTTGTGTTCACTTTTTTACCTATATGTTTGCATACCTTGTCTTCCTGAGAAATATATTGGGCCGGATTCACAAAACCTCCGTGTAAGACTTAATATGTCTTACTCGGAGGCTGCAGTTGAACGGTATGATGTCAGCATGCCATGCATATTCGTGAGGGCATGCTGAATCATACCCAAGTCTAACACAGTCCATGTAGGAAAGTAGGGGGCGTGTCTGATTGCCGAGTACAGCAAAGGGACACGCCCGCAGAAGAGTCAGAGTCCTAAAAGTAAACACCCATGAGCGAGTCAGCTGAAATGTCAAGGAACACAACACCACACATCCCCACAGACTAAACCCTACTGAAGATATGTAAAATGTAAAAATAGCAGTTTCCTTTTTTTTTTTATAATTTCCAAAATGTTTGCCCGCATTTGTGATCGTTTGCGTGGGTATGCTCTTCGCTCAACCACAGTTAGCAGATATGACATTGAAAAGCATATAAGATCTACATATGCAAATTAAACAAAGTAGCTATAGCGTAGCGGTAGAGACGTCACCCAAAGAATAAATAGTCACAGTTCGAGCCCCACAACATTCCCTGCCATTTTTCTTTAAATAAGTATGAAACAATTCCCTGATATATATAAATTTAATTTAAGTAAAATGTAATGAAATGGCCCATGTATTTCTGAACAAAACCTATATTATGTATCTATAAAAAGGATCATAATTGCCCGTAGCTTAGCAGTGCTTTAACAAGCTTAATATGAGTGCCCGTAGCTGAGCAGTGCTTTAACAAGCTTAATATGAGTGCCCGTAGCTGAGTAGTGCTTTAACAAGCTTAATATGAGTGCCCATAGCTGGGCAGCACTTTACCCAGCTTAATATGAGTGCTTATGACTAAATAACCCGTTACCCAGCGTAAGCCGTTTGTGTGTAGCTGCGCAGCGCGCCAACCAGCTTACCGTCGGGCAACGTTGGGCAAGCTGTAGCAAAGACGCCTTTACACAGACACACCTACTAGCCTGTCTAGACAGTAGTAAAATAAAAAAGCAATGGCAAGGATTGAACACGGGACAGTGTGCACCATAGTCGGAGTACTGAATCACTAAGCCATGACAGTTGTACTGAAAAATACAGTATTACCATACATATAGGAATGAATGAAAATATAACATGACAAAGCAGGTTTGCTGTAAGCAGAGAAATATCCAAAACAGCCAATCACAGATAAGTGTGGGAAAACACGCATATATAAGCGGCATAGGCGGGAATACACACCATAACTGATTGTGGTACCCATTTGCAGTCAGTATGGCAGGTGCAGGAGAGGGAAATCGCTTTAGAGCACAAAGGTGGGGCATTGAGGAGTCAAAATATATGGTTTGGCTCCTAGTCCATGATCATGAAGCGCAACCCATGCAGGGCCAAGTTCAATGGGGAGCGTATAAGGCAGAGGCATGGAACCGGTTGTTACATGATCTCACCAGTGCCACAGGCATTCCGAGGACTGGTGAACAGGTCCGTCACCACCATGTGGACCTGAAGCGACGAAAGGAGGGCCAACTGAACCGATGGATCCAGGAGGCCCATCAAATGCCCAATGCCCCACTACTGAGTAAGTATCCATGTAATTAAGTATGTAAGAAATGCTATCCTAGCCTATAGTATGGATAGGTATGTTACAATATTCCTTCATTTATATTACAGCTGCAGGTATTCATTCCACGAATCGGCAAGCCTATGCTGATAGGCTGGCAAGGTTGCTCCACCAGGCAGGTTAGTAATTATTCTGCTGGTGTTGTTATAGAATATACGTGGGACAGCTGGTAAAAGAGTTCAGTGTTGTAACCCAGTAGTAAAGGTGAAATAAGCCTAGAAGAAAGATTCTGCTAGTATTGTAAGATTAGATAAGTGATGCAGCCTGGAAAAGAGTATTGCAATCCAGTAATAAAGACTAAACAAGTCTCAAATAGAGTTTCCACCTGTATTGTAATATCGGATAACTGCTTCAGCCTGAAAATGAGTGTTGTAATCAATCAACAAAAGATAGACAACTGTTGAATACATCCTTGTAAATTCTGCCATATGAAATAAGTGAGTCAACTGGAAAGGATTGTTGTAACCCAGTAATAAATGTTAATAAAGCCTAGAATTAAGTACCATCATGAAATGTAAATATAAAATAAGTGAAAGAGTGTGAGAAAGAGTTTGAAGCTACCAAGAAAGCTGTAATAAGTCTGGAATAAAGGTATACTGCATTCACTACATAATGAAATGAATGAGACAGCAACAACCAAAGAGTGAAATGTCTTTAATAAAGTACAGAACCTGGACTGTGTCCGTCCTACAATTTGGATATGTTGCTGTACCCTTGCATTATGGAGATAGTATGGTTGTATGAAATGCTGAACATCCACAGTTGTCTAGACCCATATCAATCAAATGTAGCAGGATGCTTTACCTGAACACAGCCAGATATGAACATATATGAATAAAAATGGAATGTATATTAATGTAGCAGTAACATCCCTATCACCAACATTCCTAAGGTTACATACAGGAAACTGTACTAATACATGTAGGGGATATATATCTGCATCTACTGTACAGTATATGTATAGGTAGTTTAAGTTGTTAATGTAATATTTCTCCACCCTACCTTATTTTCACAAATTATGCCATTCCACACCAAACTGGGTATGTGTATTCACAATTAATTCCCATGGACATTTGTCCTGTTGGTTTATACATATCTGCATGTACATTGATGCATGTGCCCTGTTCACATATCCAAACCTGATGGCCTGTTGCCACCAATCAACCCTGCATGCTGTTGGAATGTCCACTGTTGTTCTAAATATGCATGTGTTATGCTTGCTGCTCAATGTTCGGAATTCATGTGTGTTTGGTTAGTGGGAATACTGATGCATGCTGTTACAACTAATTTTGAATGGTGTTCTTTGTTACTAACCCAAAATACCATAAAATACTGCTAAACATAGGACAACAGGGAAGGCGGGTTCCAGCGGACCCACCTCTCCCACCTCAGCTGGCGAGTGCACCTGGCACCAGTGCCCAGGCCGGGACCTCCTCCTCCGGTGGCCCTGTGCCACCTTCAGGTGGAAGTGCTGCAGGGGATGGGGCTCATCCCCCTCTGCAAGTGTGGCTGGAGGAGATCCTCCACTCACCCTCCATAGGGTCCGGTCTGTGGTGCATAGTGAGATCAGGCGTTCTGTGACTGATCCCCTACGCCAGCTTGAGGCGAGAGTGGTGCAACTCATGGGTGTGCCTGCCCATCCTATCCAGCCCCCAGCACAGCCCTGGCCTGGGCTGTGAAGGCGCAGTGGTAACGGCCCATGGGTGGGGATCTCAGTTCCACTGTTGCCATCTGTGGGCCCATGGGCTTGCGATATCCAAACATCCATCCCCGTCAATTGTGTTTACCCCCCACACGTGTCATACTCCGCCCCTGTATGCGTCTTGTTTGTCTTGTCTGTTAACCTCCCCATCCTACCTCCCCAAATATACCTACTTCCTGTACCTCACATTCCACTCTCACCTGAAAAAAAAATAAAAAAAAGGGCACTCTGTTCCCACAAAAAAATTACGCCCCATACATAGCTGCCCATTTTGCATACATGTCTGCTGGACATGTAAACTGATAATTACAATTGGCTGTACAACATATTTTGTTGTCCTCACCCCTCTCTCAGGGGTGGAAGGTGTCAAATCTCACTCTAAATTTCTAACATATGCACAGCTGTTGCTGGTAAAGAATTGGGCAGCTATGGGCCTTCCCTACATCCTTCCTGCACATCCCAAGCTTGTTTTCCTACTGTCCTACCCTCTTTTTGCCCCCTTTTTTCACCACTGTCCTATTTCCCCATTTTCTTTTTTTAAAACAAATTAGCGCGGGTGTTAACGGGAGTAAGCACTTTTAAGCAGTAGTCAGCGGGTGTGCGCTTGTGTGCACTTAGCTAAGCGTAGATAAGCATAGCTAAGCGTCGCTCAAACTTGTGCAAACCCGCTTACAACTGCTTAAAAGTGCCTTAGTCACTCTGTATTACAAGGCCTGTAGTCTGCTCATCAGCAAAATAAAATGCCCCTGTCAGTCTTTAACCCAGGACCTTGGAAACACTAAACTGCATGAATTACCACTCAGCCACAGAATACAGACAGGAGCTTGGTGCTGAAAGAAATATATCATGAAATACAAGGAGTGAATGTAAAGGGAAAATAGGAAGGTCATTACACAAAGCGTGTTCTGTGTATCTTTACTGGCGACTCTTGTGGAATTGCATTACATTAATGTGATAAGAGAAACAGCCATGCAAGTAGGTAATAATGTTACAGTAGCATCTTACAAACCCCACACAGTATCAGAGCAGGATAAACACTGCCATATTTGAATAGGTAAGAGGCCAGACCTCCCAACTGTGACTGATTTACAGGGATGTCCCTGATTTGCAAACAAATGTTACCTGTGCCCCACTGACTCCCTGTGAAATGTACTCACAGTAGGCAGAAATGTGAGGAATCCCACGTAATGGTATCTGTCAATAAGTTACAGTAGACACTACTTGCATGTCAGAAATGGTGTAGTAATACATATGCTCAAAATACCCCACAGTCACAACTGCAGAATATCTGAAATATATCACGGGTGTATCCCACTGATATGTACCTTTCTCTGAGGCTGGTCAAATATATACCTGAGAGTATCTGAGGCCTGGAAGTGTCAGAAACACACAGGCATATCAGCCTGTCTGCTGTTAAACACTCTGCGAATAGCTGTAGAATTACTTCCACAAGCATGCCCTTATGTAGGAGTACAACACAGAAATATCAAAGGATGTAGCCATCTAACATACTAATAACAGTAAAGCAGTTCACAAGCACTGCATGTGCCTGATATTCATAATTGTTAGTACAATATACTTAGTTGTCCTCACCCCTCTCTCAGGGGTGGAAGGTTTCAAATGTCACAGCAAATGTCAAACATATGTACAGCTATTGCAGTTAAAGAAATGTGCAGCTATGAACCTTCCCTACACCCAGCCTGCACATCCCTAGCTGGTGTCCCCACTGACTTCCTGCTTCCCGCTTACAACTGTTTAAAAGTGCCTTATTCACTCTGTATGACAAGGCCCCAGTACTGCTCAGCAGCAAAATAAAATACCTTTGTAAGTGTCAAACCCCAGATCTAGGGCTCATCAGACTGCATGAAGTACCACCAAGCCACAGCAAGCATATAAGAGCTTAGCGCTGAAAGAAATATATTATGCATTACAAGGAGTGAATGTAAATGGAAAATAGGAAAGCCATAGCAACACATTCCAGTAAACACAAATATCAGGCATTCAAGGAGTGAATGTAAAGGGAAAATAGAAAAGCCATAGCAACACATTGCAAGAACTACTGTTGTAAGCCAGTTAATCCACAAATCCCACAGGAAAGTACATACTCCCATGTAAACAGTGTTAGCATTAACAGGTGTGAGTTAACATACACACTGAGAAGAGTGCACTGGAAGAAGCAACAGTCAAGGTTCAGTACAACATGCATTTCAGTGGCTACAACACAGCAAGAGAGAGAGAGATAGATATAGATATAGATATAGATATAGATATAGACATAGACATAGATATAGATATAGATATAGATATAGATATAGATATAGATATAGATATAGATATAGATATAGATAGAGACAGAGAAAGAGACCAAAAAAAAAAAGCCAGCAAGCAGGCCAGCAAGCAAGTCAGCAAGCCAGGAAGCAAGCCAGCCAGCAAGCCAAAAGAAAAAAGCTGTCAGAGACAAAGGTAATGTAAACTACATAATCTAATAATCTACATACTGTGAACCCTCCATATGTGTCAGCAGTCTGTATCTATATGTATATGCAGATGTGCACAGGGCAATGGACATACTGCAACTGTTAGTGAAGGCTGGACATACATATGTAGTTGAAGGTTGCTATGTGCACATATCAATATAGGTTGTAGTGTGTGGCATTGAAAACAGCATGCAGTGCAGGTATATGTCATGTGGTGGTGAACTTCTGTGGGACTGGGCCAGTGAGGCCTGCTACAGCTATACGGCCTGAGGACAGCATAATGCATTCTGCACAGCACTGTGCAATATCATTACAGAATGGTATGTCTCACAACTGTTTCAGAAGTGATATTCCCACCATGAAAGGTGGGCAGTCTATGTGCCTACATGTGCAGGTAGATGTATAGCAATGGATGTTTAGAAGTGTGTGTATATATATATATATATATATATATATATATATATATATATATATATATATATATATATATATATATATATATATATATATATATATATATATATATATATATATATATATATATATATATATATATATATATATATATATATATATATATATATATATACATATATATATAGATATATATATATATATATATATATATATATATATATATATATATATATATATATATATATATATATGTACATAGATAGAGAGGTATGTATAGATAGATAGATATATATATATATATATATATAGATAGAATATGTATATACATATAGATATAATAGATACATACATATATAGATATATATGTAGATACATACATATATATATATATATATATATATATATATATATATATATACAGATAGATATGAACGTCTATAGATATGTGTATATATATATATATATATATATATATATATATATATATATATATATATATGGTAATATAGGCGGGTGTGTATATATATGTATATATATATATATATATATATATATATATATATATATATATATATATATATATATATATATATATATATATATATATATATATATATATATATATATATACATATATGTAGATATGTATATATATATATATATATATATATATATATATACACACACATATATGTACATATGTATATATATATATATACATATATATATATATATATATATATATATATGTACATATATATATATGGATATGTATATATTGATTTATATATATTTATATGTGTATATACATATATATATACATATATATATATATATATATATATATATATATATATATAAAGAGAGAGTGAGAGAGGGGACATGGGGACAGATGTACTGCAACAGGTGCCTGGTGACCAAGGCATGGACTGAACACCAGTGTTGATACTGCAGTACCATACCCCATTCCAAAACATGTTACCCACTAACTACCACATAGGTGGTTGCCTGCCTACCACTGGAGCTGTCAGAAGGGAACATGAGACACAGGTGTAAAATAGCCTCCCCTTTGATATCCACAGTGGCACACTAGTCTTGTAATCCCTGTACATGGTACGTGTCATCACAAAAGGTGTGTCAGCTAGGGAAATGTAAGTCAGTGTGCCCCTCTACACCTCACAATGCCCTATGCAGTATGTATCCCCCATGAGAACTACAGCAAGTGGAAAGGCCACAGACATACCTAACAAAGACTGATAATGCCCTCAAACACATTCCCTATGCAGACTGACTCACAAAACCACAGCTAGAGTGCCTTGCATACTTCCTACACAGAGGTTACCACTGTTGGACATACAGAGTTATGTCACACCCATACCAGTCGGCCAACCACCATGGCAACACCTCACAATCCGTCCAGCCTACATGACCTAGGGCCCTAATCCTTGTCACCGCACTAAACAGCACATGCTGGAGGTACAGGTTTCTATACACAAATATGCCATACCCTGGACTAAACCACCCAGCATTAACAAACAATGCTCCTTATTAGTAGCTGTCATACATACCCCTGATGAATGTTATGGAGATAGGTGATATGCCCTGTGAGTCACCTCTGTGTAACTGTTTAACAGGAGCAAGTAAAATCACATTACATGTGTCCCAAAGGGCAGGGGCATATGGCTAGGCTGCCCTAGGCCCAGGACCAATAGCATAGTACCTACCTATGACACAATGCACACACACATGTACTCAGTGCAATACCAGCTATGTGAGGTTGAATGAGTGTGACACTGACTGTGTGCAAGGTCTGTAAAGGTGTGATAGCTTAGCGTGAGTTTGTGTCTGTCATGGTAGTTTGTGTCGTAGGTGTGAGGCCAGAGAAAGATGTGTCAGTTATCGGGATGCAAACATATTAGATTGGCATATGTTGTGCTGTAGTTCCCTGTGTACGATTGCGGTGTCCCATCGTAGGCAGAAGCAATACATGCATGCTCAGTAAGTGGTACTGCTGTTGAATCCAGCTCACATATTAACTGTTGTACTACCTGAAGTTGTAGGCCTAAACACTACAGTATGGTGTATGTTCACATTCCCTGGTAACACTGTCTTTTGTGTTTCCTGTAGTCTGCACAGATTACATACCTCATGCATAGGTATCTGTAAGTAGGGGCACACAGTACCATAAGGTACACAGTTAATGGTCATCTGTGTCGTCATACATTTGTGTGTTGTATGTATGTGTAATGTGTGTGTAATGATGCCTGTACCATGGCAGCAATCACGTGTGTTACAGGGTATGTGTGTGTACCTGGCAGCATGTATACCCTGTGACAGCAGTATGCTGGCTATATTAACAACTGTGCACATATGTCAGGTAGGGGTATGGCATCAAAGACTAGGGTGGATTACCATTTAAACTGTAAATGTGCATTGCATTCATTGCATGGGATGACAATATTCTTCATCCATTAGCTTGATACATACCGCCAGTGTGAGGTTGTGCATTGCATCCCAAACAGTGTGCCGAGTGCTGGTGTATACTAGTTTGATGTATGGAGTGTGGCAGGCACTGTCAGACAGTTGTGGGCTGAGCACTGATATGTGGTATCGAACATGTGTATCCCCTGATAGACAGACAGATGCTATATATGGCAGTTAAGTGATATCAGTACATTAGAATATTAAGTGTGCTACATGACTTGCTCACATATTTTTCTTTTCCTTCCAGGGTGATGGTGCATCAGCCTAACCCACCTTATACAGCAGCAGAGGATCAGGAGATCCACCAGAGCCTGGTGCAGAATTTCTCTGTGCTGTTTTTCCAAGACCAGCCATAACCAGCATGAGAGGGCTGCACTGTGGCAAGATCTTGTCCGTCAGGTAAATGACATAGGCATGCATAACCGGACATATGAGCAGGTACGCCATCACTGGTGTGATTTAATTAGACATGTCCGGCAGCGTGCGTCTGATATCTACAGACAACAGCTTGCCACAGGTGGTGAGGTACCTATCCACCCCTCCCTCACCAGTGTGGAGGAGCACCTCCTAAGTGTTGTGGCTCCAGGCCAACAACAACAACATCCACAAACATGTGTCATCATGGAGGCCAGAGCCACCCAGCATGTTGAAATGGAGTGTGCATGTAACATGCCATATCTGTAGTTGACTGTTCTCTGTACTGGTAGTTTATGCGTGTGTGAGATATGTACTGTGTGTGTGTAGCTGTTAACCTGCCTATTCTTCTGCAAGATTGATATTCTGAGCATAATCTGTACACCTGTGAAAGCCACCTGTTGTACTACTGTACTTTATCATACTCACAGTATCAATGGCACAGTTGTGGCCACTGGCAATCACTGTCATATTTTTGCAGGTCCCTCTGGAGTGACAGCAAGGCAGCCAGTCCATGCTGGTGAGTGTGTAATAACAATACTATTGCTAATGACATGTGCATGTCATATGGAGGTGTAGTGTGTGCACATGTAACACCTACACATAATGCATGCTGTGCATGTTTGCTGTGAGACTATGCATATCCCATTATTCTCAGTAGCTGCCTCACTCACATGCAATACACAGAGCATGACACACATGTGTGGCAGCACAGTACTGGACATTGTATAGGCATACCTGATACACATGTACACAACACACACATGTTTGGCATAGACACTACACATTAGCCTGCTACACATGTCCAATTATGACACCTGTTGTGTGGCCACCCTTCAGTATCCCACTTATCCTCTACGCAGCACACATAATATACCTGAGGGGTAGAGGCCTACCATGTCTTTGTGCAACAGTCTTGAACAAATAATACATTCATGTTAGGCAATGCCCACTATTGGCCACCTTACACACCCATGTAACAAGAGGCTGTGTAATTGTGGATGTAGTCATGTTACTGCACTTCAGGTACAGCATGCTAGCTGCCTGTCTGGCACACATTATTATTGTTGACTGACCACAAGAAGCAAGTTGATCATGGCTCACGTTACTACACCACATCCAGTTCCACTGACCACAAAAGTACACATAGCAGTTATTGCGTAGCACCGTCATGTGTTGTGTGTGTGTGCAAATATATGCACCCACAGCTTGTAACACTTGCACAACATTGTTATGTCCTTGTACACATTGTGTCCCAGGATGGAGACAATCACTGAACAACTACACACAACCATTAAGTACACGTATACTGTTATTAACAAGGGCTGTCTACACTTGCACTGCATGTTCCTGTGCAACACATAATCTGCATGCTGACACGTGTGCAGTGATGTTTTTCCTTGCGATACTGTCACCCACCCTCAAACAGTATTGTGTATGTGTTGGATTGCAAGTGTGTCTGTGTTTGTATCTGCTGTACTGAGGGGTGTGCCTGTGTGCCTGTGTGTTTGTGTGCCTGTGTGCATGTGTGCAAGTGCGCCTGTGTGCATGTGCGCCTGTGTGCATGTGTGCCTCTGTGCACGTGTGCCTGTGTGCATGTGTGCATGTGTGCATGTGCGCCTGTGTGCATGTGCACCTGTGTGCATGTGTGCATGTGCACGTGTGTGCATGTGCACCTGTGTGCATGTGTGCATGTATGCCTGTGTGCCTGTGTGCATGTGTGCCTGTGTGCATGTGTGCATGTGTGCTAACATCGTGTACACATTTGTAAACTGTGTTTCCTACTTTCCTCTCACAGGTTCTGATGTTGCTCTGGTGGAGTGCAGCAGGGAACCTGAAACCACTGCTGGGGATAGTGATAATGATGATACATGTGTAATGGCACAGGGAGGTGTGACAGGGTCTGTCGTTGGTCAGCCAATCAACACTACACAGCAGTCAACCCCATCAATGGGCACAGTCATCCTGCCGATACATCCATTGTCACCAATGTCCTTAGCTGAGGGACACCATACAGTGGGCATTGGCCAGGGTAGTGTGATATCATTGGCACATGCATCCCCTCACAACAGCCATGGCCAGATTCCTGACATGGTACCACACAGGCAGATGTCCAGGGGTTCTCATGGGAGCATCCGTGGTCGTACCGCCCCTGTCAGACGTGCCCACAGAGGTCTTTCAACCTCAGCTATGTTCCGGGCTGTAATGCAGGCACAGGCACGTATGGAACTGTACACCAGACAGGGTCTGAGGGAGCTTAGAGCACATCGCACTGCTATGAATGACACTATGAGTGATGTTGCTGCTGCCATCCATAATATCAGCGAGGTCATTGATAGACGTTGGGGGGACACATTAGATCTCTTACACAACTACATGTCCAGGAGCCAGGACAGTGCAGGACGGTTGAGGCGTCGATGTGGATGTATGCCAGCAACATCATCAGCTGGCAGTCGTCGTGGATGACAACAAACCCGCAGCCACTCCCATAGTGCCAGTACCAGCCCCAGCAATGCTGGGTTTGTGATGTCATTACACAGTCCTAGAAGACCAGGTGCACGTGGCTCTGGACAGTCCCAGCAGGGACACATGTCCAGTCAACATCCCACTGCTTCTGATGACAGTACCCAGTCTGGTTTAGTACCTGATACTGTCCGTAGCACCCCTGCCAGGCACAGGTACTGTGTCTGTGGCCAGAGACAGTGATCTGTATGACCTGGCAGGTACAGTCTGTGACTGTCCACAAACACCCGTATATGGCAGCCATGTGGTGGAACTGTGTGCAAGCATACATACACACATAATGCTAACACCTAGGGCTAACACATACACACACACATTGCATCAACATTGCCCCATGTTGTACTGTTGTCCCTCACTAACACACACACACACATACATGCCGATTGGATGTGTCAATGGCAGACTTTGGCAAACCAAGTACACACCCTGTGCATATGATGAAACTGTGCCACCTCCTGCCATCTGTAACATTGATGCAGGAACAGGATAGCATGGTGCTGATGCACAGGGTGACTACATAGCACTGTAGTAATACTATCATGTTGTTAACAGTACAGTGTAATGATATCATTGTGGGTATATTCGAGCATGCATGATGCATTAACTATGATTGTCATTGTAGTTTTGTGTACACCAGTGTTAATTCCCAAAGTGTACTGTCTGCACATGTGTCACATGGCTGCTGTGTGTACCTGTGCCTGCATGTGTTGGGGTGTGGACAGTACATGTGTGATGTTTGCAGCACAGAGTTGCAGGTGTACATTTGTGAACATGGTTAGCATGGAACATGACATGGTTTGACAGTATGCTGTGGGTGATACGGTTTCCATATGTCAATGGTCTGCATTCTGGTACTACACACAGCCTACATAGCCTGACATTCCGTGGTCATTACATGGTGTCCCCTCAACTGATACACAGATGTAGGAACCTGGTGTCAGTGATATCCCTGCAGTACTACACTATACCAGTAGCCATTCTTACTGAGCCCTACACATCCCTGGGAACAATACTCTTTGGCATATAGCAGTCTCACGTACATGTCAACACACTACGGATATGTCCATCCACGACTGCAAATGCATGCAGTGGCCTACAATGCATTCTACACATGACACACCTAACCACCACAAGGGTATCATACAGACAGATACCTGTTGTCCAAGCTATGCTGTATCGCTGTAACACAACTGTAGCATTGTCATCGGCATGTAGTTAACATAGTATTCCAACAGTACCATGTAGGTGGTAGCACCCATCATGTAGAACGGGTAATAGTGTGTACATGTGGACAAGTGTTATCTTGTCTATCCTGTGATATTCACATTTCCAAAGGTATTCTGCAGTCCCTCGGTGTATCACCTAAGCAAGAAGGTGTCTGTATGCATATCGGCAACAGTTGCCATACACCTACACTGGATGTCCATCACTCACAGACTTTGCTGTGTTTTAACATGTCTGACATATACTCCAGACATGAACCCTCACCCACATTAATCTATCAAAGCTTTCATGGGTGTGTGTCACATAGTTGGCCTAGGACACAGATCACTGCAGTAGCCTGCATTGTCACCAACATACATGTATGGCCTAAGGTCTGGTAAGCTGCGGCACATGCTGGCAAAGGTAACAACTGTAATCATATGAGGCAGGCTTCACACATATGAACTATTAAAGGTCACAGGTACATATATGTATGTGGCACTCACATACCTGATGTGGGCATTGAAATTACTGTTATAATAATATGTCATACAATAATAAAAGCAAAACACATTGACAAATTGTGCGACAAACACACACATGGCATTTGTTGGATTCAAACCCCTACCTAACTATGTCATAATGTTTGAAAGAGCTGCATTAGCACAGCACGCTATTCACATTACTGGGCAGCTTTCCTTCTCCTGCTGTATTTATAGGGTGCTGACATCATCAGTCTTTTCAAAGAGGAATGTACATCTTTTAGTGTGTTATCCCAGTCTTCAAAAAGGCCATTCCTTTCACAGAGAATTGCATGCATACACACCCCCTTGCCACCCCACACACACAGCGTTTACAAGATTCAAACCTCTACCTAACTATGTTATACTTGAGAGAAAAACATTAGCGCAGCACGCTATTCGCATTACTCGATGAATTCCCTTCTCCTGCTGTATTTATAGGGTGCTGACATCATCAGTCTTTCCAAAGAGGAATGTACATCTTTTACTATCCCACAGTATGGGGGATAACAATATCTGTGCATTAACAGACGCCTAGTTCAGGGTCACATATGCACACTGGCACTGCCAGGTTAAGTTCTATACCATGCTTCGTGACTTGTAACACACAACACAAGTAGGGTGTGTATCCATATACATCATAGATACACACACCTCTGTGTTGGTACCACTGCACTAAGCATGACAGGTCATACATATACAACTACCATTGTGCAAAACTGCCTTTTGGTTTGGTGTGTAGTTCAGACCCCCCCCCCCCATACCCAGGAACCACACTCGGATTTCCTGGGAACAGTGTAGGATATGAAGGTCTTCACACAAACCATTATAGTGGTTGACTTCAGGTACACAAATATTGACTGGGTATACTACTCAGGCCATCAACAACATCACCCTACAGCCACTACAATTTGTGGATCCATGTGCTATGGCACAACCAGTCACCACACCCACAAGGGGGAATACATATTGGACCTGATCATCACCAACATGGGGACTCTATGTTCCACACCAGAGGTAGAACCCTCATTGTTAAGATCAGACCATAAACAACTTTTCCTGGACATCCATATCCCGTCCCCACCCCCAGCCAAGGAAATCACTGTAAAGAATTTCTCAAAAGCAGACTTTGCACTTGTGAAGACTGGGGTGGAATACTTCAAAGGCCCTGCGCTGGAGGATAATACAGCCCAATCTGGAGAATCCTTTACAATCACATTGTATGAGCACCTGCAGGTATGCATTGATCATGCTATTCCAAATAAAACCATGACTCCTCCGAAACAGGAGACCTGTCTGGTTGACCCCGGTCATATATAAGCTGTACAACAGAAGGAGGACGCTACTACATAACAGAGCAATATCCCACAGAGGGAGGACATCTCTGAACAGTACTGGCAAGACACTTCAATCCCTCATATAATCATCACTTGCACGTTTTGACAGTGAAATTGACCAGACACTACAGATAATCACAAGGCCTTCTTTAGTTATGTCAGGAATATGTGTGGAAACAACCCAGATATGCTCTGAATTGTTGCATAACAGCACAAAATATGCCAAACCTACGGACATAGCCTACACCCTGGCAGACAGAGTCTGCACAAACGCCCCCCCCCTTACCCCCCCAAGAGTACAGATGCCCATCCCAAATGAATGTAACCTCCCTGACATCACAGATGCACAGGTGAAAGGTGCCCTCTCCACAGCAAATAACACAGCATATGTATGGGACAGGACAGTGTCCCAGGCTGTGTCCTACATGAGCTCTGAGTAGAACTGAACACTCACATTAAGTCACTGTTCCAACTTAGCCTTACTACAGGATATGTACCCTGAGAATGGCATACAGATACAGTGCTCCCACTCCACAAAGGTGGTGCCACAATGGACCACAGGAACTATCACCCCATTAGCCTGACTAGTTTGGTAGAAAAAGCTATGGAGCGTATTATCATGGAAGTCATAATCAAAAACATTGTGAGCCTCCAGACAGTGGATCATACACAATTCGGCTTTGTTAAGGGCAGATCTTGCCTCTTACACATAGTTCATATCTTTGAAACAGTTACTGAAGCCATGGATGAGGGCAAGGTAGTTCACACAGTCTACCTGTACCTTGCAGAAGCCTGCAACACAATACCCCACTCAAACATCATACATATGCTTACCAGCTTAAATATCAACCCATATATCACTAGATGTGTTGCTATCTGCCTCAGGGATGGAACCCACATGGTCAGAATTGCAGGTGCCATGTCCAGTTCCAGACCAGTTACAACTGGTGTCTCACTGGGTTCAGTTGTGGGACCTGTCCTGTTCGGTATGTACTTCTCTGAGGTTCAGACTAACACGGGGGGATTATGTCTAACAAACGTCACAGATGACTGCTAACCGGGGGCCATAAGCAACACTGCAGCTGACACATGCTTCCTCCATAAGGGTCTCACAGAGCTTGATGCTTGTTGCCAGAGCCATGGCCTCGTGCTAAATGCTAAAATATGCATAGTCATCCCCTTTGGGGAAAACAAGGTGCACACAAATCACCACATAAGTGGTAATCCATTAAGTACAGAAGATGTATTTACAGATTTGGGGACCAACATAGAACATAACCTCTCCTTTGCTAATCACATTGACAGAGTCATTGCAAAGACCTTTATATAGCCCTCCTTATCACATGGGGGTTTGCATGTAGATCATGGGCGGTCATTGTGGCCCTCTACTAGTCACTCATCAGGCCCATGTCTGACTACAATGGCCCTTTTGGGGTGTTCCTTACCCAACACCTGCAGCAACTACAGTGTCCAGAACAGTACCTCCCCAAGAGGATCATGGGCTACACACAGATGTCCTATGCAGCTCAACTAAAGGATATCCAGCTCTACTCAGTTGCTTAACGCCTACTCAGAGGTAATCTATGCCTGATGTACACAGCCATGTCAAACCCAGAAGTAATGGACAAGCTCCACCTCATAACATCCAAGACCCTTAGAGCTACACACTCCAGGGACTTAAACCTCAGCACAAAACTAAATAGGACATGCTGCAGGGACAAATTCATTACCCAGAGGCCCCCCTCACTCTGGAATTGAATCCCAATTAAAGTTAGACATAGCCCCTCGCCGACCCTCTTCCAGCAAAATCCAGCCGCATGGATGGGAAATTGCAAATTCACCCCTGGGATCTCCACTGTGTCCCTGCTTGACAGAGGCACAGCAAACTAGCCTTAAAGGGTGCCTTCTGTGACCTACTTTACAGAGGCACAGTAGGCTACTCTACTGGGGAGGCGGACGCCAAATACACTCTGCCTAGGCTTATGAATTCCCTAGGGCAGACAGCCTAGTATCGACCTCTGCACCTATGTTTATGTTGGGGATGCACAATATTTGTTGCTGATACTGTTTGCAGGTCTTTATTGCCGTAGCTTTCCCAGTTTCTATGAGCAACTTGTGTATCTGCATAACATGTTTGATCATGACAGGGTTCCAGTATATTAATATATGTGTCTGTTGTCATTTAACTGTGTGCACAGGGCAGATTGCTGGATCATGGGAGGTTCCTGGCTTAACACATACAACTGCCAGATATGTGTGGCCGACTGCTATACTCATACATGGCCTAAGTGTGTCAGCATGCCCAGTTCAGGCTTTCCATGGTTTGTTGCCTGACATATGTCTCATTTATCCAAGTGTGTGAGCATGCCCAGTGTGATCTTTCCATATGTTGTGATCTGAAGTCCACTACATTTGTGGCTGTTTGTGAACATGACCAATATTGACATTTATACTGTGTGTGTTGGAAGTCATGTTGTGTTCTTACTGCCAGACTCCTTTGTGTCATAACTCAACAGGGATTGTGCTGTGCCTTCAGGGTTTCCATGGGTTAGTTTGCAAAGACTTGTCAACATTCTTTCATACTGGCTGAATACTGCAATACTATCATGGTGTACTGGTTCAGTACTTTCACTATGGTGCACAGTATCATGGGTTTGAGTCACATCACTGCTTTAAATGTTCATACTGACCAGACTGGTTAAGGGCCAGTTGGGCAACTATGAGCATGTTGCATTTTGTTCAGCTATGGCCTACTTAAACCAGGCTTGTCCAACATTGCTGTGTATTCACCAACTTGGGTGGACATTGCCAAACATTACTCCACATTGACCACAGTTGTACTAGTTGGTGTGTGTGATTCTGTTCATAGGTTCATACTAGGCTATCTGCCCTAGGGCATTTATAATCCTAGCCAGAGTGTGTTTGGTTTTCAACACACATTTTAAGTGGAGTTTACCATGACATTTTTCAAGGTTAGTATACTGTGCTTCTGTCTAACAGTGACATAGAAGTGATACCCAGGGTAAACCTACAATCTCCCATCCACTCATCCAGATTCCTCTTGAAGAGAGTCAATGAGGGACTCTGGCTAACCTGGAGTGGGAGTTTACTCAAGAGTGGAGGGAGCCTCTGGGTTATGAATCTGTCACTCCAGCATGTCCTATTTATTTCAGTCCTGAGGTTCAGGTCTCTTGAGCGCATAGCTTGATGGGATTCTGATTTTCCAAGGTGCAGCTTGTCCATTGATTCCAGGTTGGACATGGCTTTATACATCAGGCACAGATCACCTCTGGGCAGGTGGTATGCCACTGAGTGGAGCTGCAGTTTCTTTAACCGGCCAGCAAATGGCATGTGTTTGAGCCCTTTGATCCTCCTGGTGAGGTACTTTTGTGGTCTTTCCAGCTGCTGCAGGTGTCTGATAAGGTACATCCCACAAGGGGCATTGTACTCAATTATGGGCCTGATGAGGGATGAGTAAAGAGGCACAATGACCACCCCTGATCTAGATGTGAATACCTTCATGATTAGGTGGGCTATATGAAATGTTTTTCTAAACACTTTGGCCACGTGGTTGTCAAATGAGAGATTGCTATCAACTTGGGTCCCCAGGTCCCTTATCACTTCTTCCATACTTAATGGGTTACCACCTATGTGGTAATTTGTGGGCACTTAGTTTTTGCCAAAGGGGATGACTATACACTTTTTTGCGTTTAGCTTGAGGACATGGCTCTGGCACCAGTTGTCTGTTTCTATGAGGCCCTTTTGTAGGATGCTTGTGTTGGCTGGAGAGTCGATTATGGCGCCTAGTTTGCAGTCATCTACGAACTTGGTCAGCCACAGTCCTTCCATGTTGGCCTGTACCTCCGAGAAATATATACCAAACAAGGGAGGTTCCAGGACTGAGCCTTGTGTGATGCCACTTGTAGCTGGTTTGGGGTCTGACATGGCTCCAGCATTTCTGACCATGTGGGCTCTGTCCTTGAGCCAGTTTGCAACCCATCTAGTGACATAGGGGTTTATATTGAAGCTGGTGAGCTTATCTATAATGATCAAGTGGGGTATTGTATGGAAGGCTTTTGCGAGGTCCAGGTAGGCTGTGTGGACCACCTTCCAATCGTCAATGGCCTTGGTGACTGTTTCAAATGACTCAACCAGGTTTAAGAGGCAGGATCTGCCCTTAACAAAGCCAAACTGGGTAGGATCCAGTGTCTGTAGGTCCCCAATATCTTTATTTCTGAGGTCCATGATGATCCTTTCCATAGCTTTGCAGACCAAGCTAGTCAGGCTTCTGGGGCAATAGTTTGCAGTATCCATTGAGGCACCACCTTTGTGGAGAGGGACCACTGTTGCTGTACACTGCTCTTTGGGTACATATCCTGTGGTAAGGCTGAGATTGAACAGTGGTTTTATGTTTGTGTTCAATTCTTCTTGGGGTTCATGTTGGGCACAGCCCAGGACACTGTCTGGTCTCATTGATGCTGTGTGTTTTGCTTTGGAGAGGCTGGCTGTTACCTGAGCATCTGAGATGTCAGGGGGCCAGCACTCTGCTGGGATAGATATTTGCCCTTTTGGTGGGGGGGAGTTTGCACTGAACCTGTCAGCTCGGATGTTGGCAATGTCTGTGGGTTTGGTGTATTGTTTGTCATTTTGGACTAATTCTGAGCATATCTGGGAATTCCCACCCAGGTTCCTACCATAACTAAAGAAAGCCTTGTGATTATCCTTAGTGTCCTGTACAATTATTATCTCAAAGATGGCCTTAGACGATTTTATGTGTGGCCGTAGTTTTTCAATAATACTGATCGGAGATGCCTTCCCTTTTTGGGATTTTGCTCTGTCATGTAGTAGCTTCCTCCTTGTATTGTATGATTTTTTTATGGCTGGGGTCCAGCAGACAGGATGCCTGCCTTTGGAGGATTGGATCTTGGTTTTATTTGGGATTGCATGATCCATGCATTCCTGAAGGTGTTCATAGAATGCATTTATAAAGGGTTCTGAGGTCAGGGCCGTATTTTCCACAGGCACAGGGGCTGTGAAGGATTCCACCTTGGTTTTGAGGAGTGTGACATTTGCTTTAGTGAAAAATTTTCACTGTGGTTTTCTGGCCATGGGCTGGGGTCGGGATGTGAATATCCAGTGAGATTACTCTATGGTCTGATCTTACCAGTGAGGGATATACTTCTGGTCTTGGGCATAGAGTCCCCATGTTGGTGATGATCAGGTCCAGTATGTTTTCCCCTCTTGTGGGAGTGGTAGCAAGTTGTTCCATCGCATTTGAGTTTATAAATTCTCGGAACCTTTGGGCTAGGGTGTTGCAGCTAGGGTAATGCTCCCAGTCTATGTTTGGGTAGTTGAAGTCACCCAATATAATGGTGTTTGGGGAGACCTTCATATTTTCATGTGTTCTCCAGTCAGCCAAGTGTGGTTCCTGAGTTTAGGAGTGTGGTCTGTAGCAGGCTATGAACTGGAAGGCGGTTTTACCCACTGTTAGTTGCACATTGATAGTCTCTGATGCTTCATGCTGTGCCACCAACCTGGGGGTGTGGGTATCTTTGACAAATATTGATACTCACCCTCCTTTTGTAGTTTATTCCATGTTTTGCGGCTGTAAAGCATGGTATGAGGTGTAACCTGTTAGTGCTAGGGTGCTCTTGGGAGCCTTGAACCAGGTTTCTGTTACTGCACAAATATCAACATTCTCCATGCTGAGGAGAGTTTGGGGTGCGTGCATCTTGCAGTTTAGACTTCTGGCATTGAGTAGCATTACTTCTAGTTTCTTATCCCTTGTGATACCTATGGAGGTGGGTTTGTCTTTTGAGCCTTACCTAAAAAAGGCACTATGGGGGTGACAAGAGCCTTTGGCAATATCCAACAGGCCACAGGTGACAGGTGAAAGCCATCCCTAGCAAAGCATCATGTCTTGTCAAGCATGTCATCCCAGGCTGACAGGCATTGGATCCCCTTTAACTGATGCCAATACTTAAGCCAATTGTTGTAATTGATCATCTTAACTTCATATTGTGGCATCATGTTTGGTGAGGGTAGGATGATACTCAAGGTCATCAAGTTTGCATATACTACATGGTGGTAAATGCTGTTTAGCACTACCTTACATTACTTAACACATGGCAATCATGCCTCAGGTGGTGCTGCAGGGCTGCCTATGTTGGATGCACATACTACACTCCCGGCACATGTTTGAAAGCAGGTTGTGTCAACTTAGGCATCCCTTTCACTATATGTGGGAGTCAGAGAGAGGTATCATTCCCAGGGTTCCTACTGAGCCAGTGTATGTGCTATGCATTGCCTCTTTGCCAAGGCCAAGGCATACTGGGCACGCCTCCTTCTGCCTACTGGGGCAGGGTCAGGTTGTTCCTCCTCCGAGTCACGCTCTGCCTGTGATGGCCTTGGCAATGGTGGGGGGCTGTTTGGCCCAGACCTATGCTGGTCCTGCTGCAGCTGTTTTCGCAGAATCATATTATGTAGCATAGCACATACCATGACAATCTGGGTACATGTAGTTGGTGAGTATTGCAAGGCTCCACCAGATGTATCCAGGCACCGGAACCGTGACTTGAGCAACCCAAACACACGTTCAATTACATTTCATGTTTGTACATGTGCCTCATTATGGCGTTCCTGTTCAGGTGTGTGTGCGTTTCTGATGGGAGTCATCAGCCACGGCTCCAGTGCATAGCCAGCATCCCCCACTAAGTGACCATGTGGGATGTCCCCATTGGCAAATGTCTGGTACAGCTGCATCAGATGCCAGATATGGGAATCATGGTAGCTTCCAGGGCAGCCAGCACACACATTCATTATTATGCCCTGGGCATCACACACGACCTGGCAGTTGATGGAGGGGAAGCCCTTGTGGTTAATGTAGGCCCTACCCCACTCACCAGCTGGTGCTTTGATGCGTATATGCGTGCAGTCTATTGCACCCACTACCTCAGGGTATTCTGCTATTTGCTGGAAGAGACTCATATTGCTGGCCAATACCTCACGGGAATTGGGGAAATATACATGATCACTGACATGTGCTGACATGGCATCCAGGGACTGGTGCAGTACCCTGGATGCTGATGCCTGTGATATCCCCATCATATCACCAGTTGGTCTCTGGAAGGTACCTGTTGCTAGTATTCTTAGGCCAACACATACCTTGGTTTCCACTGGGATGGGTTCCCCTCTGTTAGTTCTGTGTGTGAGGTGTGGCCTGCACAGCTCAACAGTTTGCTGCAGGAGGTCTCTGTCCACTCTATAGCACTCCACTATCTCCAGGTCATGTAACCCCTGGTAGGTGACCCTGGGCCTGTACACTCTTCTCCATCTCCTCACTGTGGGTTGTCCGGCAGCATTTGCATTGTCACCACCCTCAGCATGTTGCATATGTCGCCTTATAACAGCAATGGCAGCCCCTAGCATTTTTTGTCTGAGTAAAGCTTTTTCAGTTTTCACTTCTAGTAGCTTACTCCAGTGTTGCAGTGTCTCTTGAGAGAAACAAACTGCACTGTTGTTTGCAGAGTTTTAAGTGCTGGGCTGGGCTTGTATTCTGCCTGTGTAATTGCCTGATTCTGATTGTTTTCATCTGCTAGCTCTACTAGTATTCCTGCTAGCTTCCTACTATTTGTTGTGCTTCCTTTTAGTTTTCTGTTTCCTCAGGGGGGAGCGACACACATACAAGCGCAAACACGCTCACAGCAGCTCACACGCACACACACATGCTTACACGGACTAAAACTTGCTTATTTGGGTTAAAACGCGCGCACACCAGCGCAAACGTGCTTACAGGTCTTTAAACAGCCTTATACATGCTTACTCCGGCTTAAATGCACGCACTGATGCTTTCACACGTGCACTCTGTCTTACTCGGGTTTACAGGCGCGCACACACACGCATACCCGCTCAGCAAGAAACTTTGGTGTTATCCACAGTATACACCTTCCATTTCTTGGCTTTCCCTGGCCTACCTGTTGACTCACCTCTTTCCATGATGTCTAACTGACAGCTGACACATGCCACTCTGCTCCTATGAGCTTCACTACTTTCATACATACCCCCCTTGTGATGTCACCTATCTCCTACTCTGTTACTCCCCATATCCTACTCCTACACTCCACTGACTGTGCTCATTTGCTATGTAAAAGTGCGATCCACTATCCTAACACTCATTTACATAGGATTGCCTACTAATGCTTGGTTACATGTCTTAGACTGGGCTTCTCCCCTTAGCAACCCCTACTCGGTGGCCATGTTGTCTTCAGCCTGCTATTCCCTTACATTGTCATTTAACAGTTTTCATAGATTCCATGTTTGTGGCTTTTATTTTCTTATTTTATGATTTTTTTTAGCGCACCCCATTTGTGCGGCGCTGCGCTATGCTTAAACATCGGAAATCACCGAAAAAAAAAGTATTTTATTTTAATTTTGCATCTGGGAACATTTCCAATGGCCATATATTTGGCCATTGGCATGCTTCCTCAACCATATGCAACCTTTATTTGGAGCTGACAAGGCTCCATTGTGCTAATTGCAGAATGGTACTCAGTTGTCAACTGAGTACATTTCTGCAGCTAACACTGCTCCTACTCGGACAGGTTTGTGCTTCCTGGATTGCAAATTCACCTCATTTGCATGCCTTTCAGCTGCAAGTGAGGTAATTTGCATATCCCAGCCCTGTCCGTGTTGGAGACATTTTAGGAGCTCTCTTACATGCCCCTACAAGCTGTTCCTGGTTCGCTTGTCGGATACGATGGCTGCATGGAGTCTTACTCTACTAGTACACTCTGTGCAAGCCATCGTGAATTCAGCAGATTGTCTTATCACACCTTCTCTTAACATTGGTTTATTTAACATATGTGTTTACAAAATTATTAACAACACATAGTTGATGCTTAGAAGAATCATATGTGAAAGAGTGTATTTATTGTCTAATTTCACATTTCTCACAATGAAAAATATTACATTAAGAAAGATGTATTAAACTCTTCAGTAGTGCAAAACACAACATTGAAATATTTAAAAGAATGCCTTCTCTATGTTGTGCAGCAGGAAATTCCAATTAAAAACTGTCAGTCTTGCCACCAGCGTCCTCATCCTTCATTTTATTGTGATTAAAGTAAAAAAAAAAAAAAAAACTCTAAAAACACTTTTTTATTTTTAACAGTTTAAAAAGCCTTGGGTATATCTTTTTTTTCTTGGGTCTCTTTGTGGAGATCTCATCTTTTACTTAATTCTTATATACTTTGCAAAATTCTGTGTAACTGCCTGGAAACCACGTAGACATAGGCCAAAGGGAAGAAAATAAAACTAATAGAAATGACAAAGGCTGTCACGAAACTATTATGCTTAATCATAATAGTCAAAACAGTTTAAAAATAAATAGATTCTGGGAAATTAGTTAACCACATTCTCTATCATTAACAGAGGCAAAGCACTTTTTTATTGTATCATAATCGCTTGATTTGTTTACATGCAAATATTTAATTAGGTAGGTTGCTCTTTCCAAGAACTTTTAACATTGGTCAATAGCAGTCTTTTATCTCTAAAATAAAATGCAGTTCATTTATCTGTGTTACTTTCCTAAATACTAAACAGGAAGGCAACTATTTCTTCATAAACACTGTGACCAGAGTATTTAATAGTATTGACATTTGCAAAAATGGATTTTGCAGAGCATGCATTTGAATATATACTGGGATGGCTCTGTAATCCTATTTTAATTAGATGGATGCTGCAAGCATACAAAAATCACAAGCTGCACTCCCTGTGGTGATGCCACACCGGCAAGGAATCAATCACCAAGGCACTAGTTTCCATGGAAACTGATAGCAACTACAACACTATCTAAGTGGAAAATGATTTCTAGAGTGCTCAACGCACATGGAGTGCAATGAGTTTTTATATCCTGTCCAGTCACTGTGCCAGAGAGTTAATTAAAAGCAGAGAACATGATATAAATCTAAATCTGTGAAGAAATGAAATGTACAGTACAAACTGAAATCCCTTGTTGCCTACAAATTAATATGCAGCACAAATCACAAAGTTGCCTGAATAAATAGAGTTACAGAATTATGGGGAATGTTGCCTGTGAGGCTCTTTTACATGAACTATGAAATGAACTTTCTTTTTTTTTATTACCTACTTTAGTTAGTGCTCAGTATTCACAAAGTCATGGAAACTGAGAACTGCAACTTCACGTAAATACTGGATGCTAAAGTCAAAAGGGCACAAATTCTGTGAATTTAAGCAAAAGGGCATCTGCAAAACCATGATGTATAAGCTTGTACTACAGTACTGAAATATGAGAAATTACATAAACTTAACACTGTGCATGTATGATGCACTGTTAATTCATAATTCCACATTCAGACAGCAAATGCATGAAGATGGCACTGTGACAGTGTAAAATGTATTTAGCACACAGTGTTTATGAATATACAAATTTGGTCTGAATGCACAGAACTGCACTGAAAATCAAACTCTAAAATGCCTTGTCTTCCAGTAATTTTTATAATAATCTACATATTTCTGTCTAACCTTAAAAGTGTATAACAAAAGATAAGGGATAAACTGTCAACTCCTCATAATCAGACATTTTTTTCAGGCAATACCCAGCCAGAAACATTTGCAAAGAATGTGCTAGAAAAAAGGTCTTCATCGCAGTCTGTATATCGGTTTCCTGTAAACATTGTGGGTTTGAGAAGAGTAATATAAAAAAGTTTGCATAAGACAGAGTGACTACAGATGTATTCATTAAAAATGGATAAGCTATGGAGTATTACAATAAAAACTGCAGAGGTTCATTCATATTATCAGTGTATAGTCTATTTAGTTAATAAGAATGACAGAAGTGACCTGCAACAGAAATGAGAAATATGCTTTCAATATGAATTTACTCTTTAGCTAGTGGACATATTAAGTTAACAGATGCATGTCTAGTAAGGTCCAAATTAAGAATCATTTATGGTATACCTTAATATTCAAAACAGAAACTCATTCTTAGTTACATGACAGTTACCGAAAACAGACACAAATCACCGATAGTTTCTTCTAAAATGAAGCTTAAGTTAGACAGACATTGGGTTAGTTTTTGGCTTATGAGTCTTCGTCAAAGCAGCTGAAAGACTGCTGTTCATTTCTTGCAACTGCTAATAGATGTATTGGATGATTTCTTTGAATCTTAGCTCAGTTAGCTAACACATTCCTGGGGATTCAGTAAACTTCGTGTAGGCTTAGCACAAGCCTACATGAAGTTTATGTGTTTGCGTGATGAGCAGCAGCGCTAATTACATATGCATGCTAGGTACTGCATTTAAACGTAAACAAGCACAACCGTGTAAAGCCACATGGACAGCAGCAGACACGTAAGCCTGTTTACCGACGGGCAAACTAGGTTTGCGGGATTGCACAGAAAGCCACAATGACTATCAGGTTTATTAATAAAGCAATGTATATAGTGTCAACACATTACATGGAAGTGTATACAGTGCAGAGTATTGTGGAAACCTATTTTAGGGATACTGATTAAAAGTTCTGTAAATAACCAGTAAGGGTACATAGAGTCAGGGGAAGTGTGTATATTGAAAAGGGACACACAGATGAGTTGCAGGAATAAACACAGGGGTAGATGACAGGTAAAATGTGGAAATATACAGCAGATGAGGGCATATCAGTGATGGCAGTAGTAGCATGAACACTAATCACATATCAACGTGATATAGTACAAACTGCACATTTATTGTATATTATGTGACTGTCACACAAGATTATTTGTGATATAAGCATCATGACATGAACAATTGAGAGGACATATATCAGGGATGGTAAATACAGCAGGGGTTAGGTGCATATGGTGAAACTGCAAAATTAGTTGCTCAAATATGAATGTAATGTCAGGTCTCAACCAAGCGGGACACATAATAACAGACTAATGGACAACAGTAGACAGAAGCACGCACAATCATGGACAATATCAGAATAATACAACTAGTAATCCCATGACTGTGACATAACAACTGTGACTGTGAGTGATCAGAGATGGTTCTGCAAGAACACACTTGTACAATTATTATGAATCACCAGCAGTCTCTGTGGTTTCCTGGTTGTGACAGCAGTCCTTTGTGTGTATTGATACTGTTTGTATTATATTAATATCACACTTGGATTCAATGATTGTCCACAATCTGCAGTCCTCCAGAAAGCTGATTGGACAAAGGATGTGTAAGTCATTCTTGACATCTGAAACTTAAATAATGAACAGGAAAGGGCCTAGCACATAGCCCTAAATTACAGACCTGATCACTGGATTCCAGATATAGGCCACTGCACACATTTCAACATATTTATCTGTCACATATGTGATCCAGTGGTCTACCCACTTGGTGATGTAGGTAGTTATGACCACTTGTAACAATGTCTCAGTAATGCCTCAGTGTAGATTTGTGTCAAATGCCTTGGCCAGGTCAAAGTATGCAGGGTGATAATGCTGGCATCATGCATGCCCTTGTTGACCTTCTTGAGGACTTCAAATAGATGTTGCAGACATGATGGAGCATGAACAAATCACACAAGTCTTTCAGACACAGCCAGGATATTACTTGTGGGGATATTACTTGTGTCCTTTTAGAACATGTCCATGATGACTTGTTTGTCTACCTCACAGATGAGAAGAATCATAATGTGTCTATACATACATGCATGAGGTGATGTTCCCCTCACAGTCAGAAGGATGTGTGTTAATGTATGCCCTTCTATGAGGACATAGTCCATCTAGAAGTTATGTTGATATATGGATCCAACCATGTCTGGTAGATCCATGTTTTGAGTCACTGTATAGGTAACCTGTGATGTTGTCAGGGCCCATTGATTCTGTGTTATTAGCCATAGAGAGTGCACAGATGTGCTGCCCTCTTTAGAATACAAACTGAGTAATGTTTGCATGTGTACTGTGGCTGATGGCCAGTGGTAACAGGGTGATGATGATGTGTGAGACAAACTGACAGCTAGTGGATTGTCTAGTTCCTCTGGTTGGGTATGTCTGGTGGCATCCACTTACAGATGTGTGCTTAGTTGTGTATTACACCTAAAATTTCAAATTCATTGGAATAAATGATTTGTGAAAAGACCTAGAAATACAACCGTGAGTAATCCATCACATTCCACACACTGGTACTATGCACACAGTCATACAACTGTACCAATGTCACATATTTACATCAATTGTACAACATATGCCTATATATGTTTCATAGGCAAGCTGTGTTTGAGCAGTCTGATGCCATATCAGGACACAGTACAGATCAGTTATTTGTGGCATAACATTTCCAGACACAAATGTTAATAGTCACACAATGGTGCTGCTGACCACCTCAATAAGCCTTGGTATAGCAACACAACTGCACATACAGTGAATTAGACAGGGTTGCAATTGTATCAAAACATGCGATACATTGGCTGTGTATATCACATCATAACAACATGTGTATGAGACAAGACTTATATGATCATGTGATTTGCATTGATATGTGTCACTTAACATTTAATGACGGTATGTAGACACATGCACACCTGTGCCATACTGCAAGTGTCACTGTGATGGTGGAATGTGAACTGTGTAGAAGGTTGATCTGCTCCACTACAACAACACATGTCCTAATACACCAACAATATATACAAAATGTGTATCATACCATGGCAACAATTCTCAGGAGGCATAATACTACAGTTGTTATAGAAGGGGCATGTAATGCAATGGCAGCAATGGCCATCGATACATTAGCTCACATCACAGATTGTTATACCCTCTTGTAGCCATCAATGACACCAACACTGACATGTCAACTGTTCATAGGGTCATAGGAGATCATTAGTCTAATAGCCAACATCACATGAAATCCTAGCCGTTATTATACCATGTAAAATAAATCCCAGTATCTATGTTATGGGAGACAGTATGAGTATTTTGTGTATGTATATATTTGTTGGATTGCATTACATCCTCACACTGTGCATATGGGACATGGGTACCACACCATGTCAAAATTAGCAATTACACATGCAGTGGTCTGAAGATGGCTTGCAAATGCTCATGGAAGGACTCTGCTTTATGAAAAGTGCATGCATATTTGACATGAGGACATCTTGCATTTCTCTGCAGGGATGCTGTCATGTAGCTAGAGAAAATAGGATGCATGGTGCTATGCGGAAGGTACTCCAAGAGGTAGTGAAATGAAGAGCTATTCCAAAGATCATACAATGACAGTAAGGTACCACCAACCACACACTCAGTAGTAAACTGGACCTGATTTGAACATTACACCTGTGTAGGCATAGAATATGAATGCCACACAATGTTACAGTAGCAACACCACATATGTATTACTGTAACACTGTCACATTGCACTTTATGGAGTATAATAGCATCATTGTATGCTGAGGAGAACATCTTGGGACAAGTGTAGGGCATGGATGTGTAGTCACATCCCTGTAAAATTGTCTCAAAAGTGACAGTCGTATGTATAGACACACACGTTGCCTGGTGTCAGATTAGAATACCTATATGTGCAGTTAAAGCAGCTTGCAAACACAGTAGTTAATGTTACTACCACAACACAGGGTTTGTCTTGAATACTGTTAGAGTGCATGTTACAATAGGATGACATAATCA